>NW_011494460.1:280762-292815 GCF_000754665.1 Bison bison bison | reverse complement strand
TCACTTCATGGCAAATAGATGGGGAAACAGTGGAAACAGTGTCAGACGTTATTTTTTTGGGCTCCAAAATCACTGCAGATGGTGATTGCAGCCATGAAATTAAAAGACGCTTACTCCTTGGAAGGAAAGCTATGACCAACCTAGATAGCATATTCAAAAGCAGAGACATTACTTTGCCAACAAAGGTCCATCTAGTCAAAGCTATGGTTTTTCCAGTAGTCATGTATGGATGTGAGAGTTGGACTATAAAGAAAGCTGAGTGCTGAAGAATTGATGCTTTTGAACTGTGGTGTTGGAGAAGACTCTTGAGAGCCCCTTGGACTGCAAGGAGATCCAACCAATCCATCCTAAAGGAGATCAGTCCTGGCTGTTCATTGGAAGGACTGATGTTGAAGCTGAAACTCCAATACTTTGGCCACCTGATGTGAAGAGCTGAGTCATTTGAAAAGACCCTGATGCTGGGAAAAATTGAAGGCAGGAGGAGAAGGGGACAACAGGGGATGAGATGGTTAGATCGCATCACTGACTCAATGGACATGGGTTTGGGTGACGGGGAGGCCTGGTGTGCTGTGGTTCATGGGGTTGCAAAGAGTCAGACACGACTGAGCAACTAAACTGAACTGAATGGACTGTTGCCTGCCAGACTCCTCTGTCCATGGGATTCTTCAGGCAAGTACATTGGAATGGATTGCCATGCCCTCCTCCAGGGGATCTTCCCAACCCAGGGATCCAACTGTGCCTCCTGCATTGCAAGTGTATTCTTTACTGCTGGGCCACCAGGGAAGCCCTATTTTATACATAGTATCAGTAGAGTATACATGTCATTCCCAAGGGGTTCAACTTTAGAAACCAGTGCTTCCTGCAGTGGGGTGGGGAAAAGAGATTGTTAGGTTTCCTTTTTGAGTCTATAGCAATAATAGTAATATCTGCAACTATAGAAAAATATCCCATAACAGCAACAAGTACCACCTCAAAACAATCAAGGCATCAGTTAATTTTTTTCCCCCTCTTATTAACTCATCTGATGGAACAATGCACACTGTTAATCAAGGGGGTCTGAACATATTCAGAGTAGGGGGATCTTACACATGACTCTAATGTAAAGGTGCAAATAGAATCAATTGCTTTATAACTTGCTTAGACAAAGACTGGTTAGCTACTGAGTTTGGTAAACAGAATGGAGTCTAGAGAAAAGGTAGCCAGTGAGAGAGAATTTTTTTCAGTAAATCTCCAGCACTCTCTAATTTAAATGGCTTAGTCATGTTTGGCAGGTTACATTACATATTGGTTTTGTTATGGTGGGAAAGGGTGCACCAAGCGATGTTAGCTCAACAATCACGGAGCTCTTCTAACTCCCTTTGTTTGGATTTCGTGCCTCCTGATCAGTTCTGGGTTTGGCAAGGCTGAGATCTTGTCATGGTGTCAGGCAGCCCTGAGAACTCTCACCCCAGTGGCCAGACAGCCTAAGTAGCATTTCTCAGCTCACCCAATTTAGCTACATCCAAGTTCAAAAAAACCCTTCTTTGTTTACATTACGATGACTACAGAAAAAAATACATTTACTTTTGGTTAGACTCTTGTTTTCCCACTGTGTGTTGTGGTACATGTTTGTGAGACTGGTAGTTGCTTTTCCCATGAAAAGGAAGTGTTCCACTCACCCATTCATTCATGCAATAAATGTTTACTGGAATTCTAGTATATGCTAGGCACTGTTCTAAGTGTGGGAGCTACAAAAATGAATCAGATAGATATGGTTTCTGTCCATGGGGCTTATATTTAACCCAATTAATTTCTTGACCTTTTGTCAAAATCTCTTTCTTTTCTCTTCTCCCCTCTCCTTTTTTTTTTTTTTTTGAGTTCTTAATTACAAGTTCTAAACTTCAGGCTGCTTATATTTGATTCAATTGCAAATTCCCTGATCCTAGCCCTAGACATTCTGATCAAGTGGTTCTAAGATAGATAGATGTATTAAAAAAAAAAAAAAAAAGCCTTCTAGGTTGTTTGATGTGATCTAGATTTGAGAACCATTATTACTAAGACCTCCTACTCATTTAGAACTAAAATTGTGGTGGTATCTTTACCATACATGGATGATAGATGCCATTGACAAATATTATAGGATGCCTACTAGGAATTTTCTTTTTGCCATGGAACTAACTACTGTTAAGACCCAAACTGAAGCCCAAAGTGCAATGTGGTTCATTTCCTAAATTTATAAAATTACTAGCAATTGACGTCAGCCACCCTCCCGGAGGACTCAAGTCTATGAGAGGCCCAGGGTTAGAGAAAGGACCCAACCACCCATGACTCCCAGGGAACTTTGGGGGAGAGGAAGACAGCCTTTTAGGGAGTGGATGTACAAAGTCATTCCTTCTCTCAAGTCAAGTGTGTGAAGGAGGGGAGCTCAAGCAAATCACTTGGAAAGTAAACAATGTTGTTCCCTGACGGCATGACCTTCTCAAGCAGCAGACTTGCTGATGCACCTTGTGAGTGATGGGGATGTGGGGAAAGAGACCTGAGTGGAAATGGCATGAGGGGAACAAAATCCAGCTGGTGAGGGTTCCTCCTTCTTGAAAGTGCAGATGAGGGAGCCCTCACATGCCTGTAGACCTGGAAGTGGGCTCTGAGAAATAATTAATATATGAGCCTTGGGAGCTGCAGTTGTCCTAAGACTGATGCAGTGTTGGGGCAAAGAGGGACTCACATGTGGGGGAAGCCTCCAGAGCAGCATTTGCTAAAGGATGTAACCAAACCTCCCTTCAGAGGGGAGGCCTGGAGCCACCACTGGTCCTCCCTGAGCCCATAGATGATAGTCTAGGGAGAAGTAATAATCCACGGAGCAGAGGATGACCGTTTGCTCAGTCACAAGAGGAGATGCTCATTGCTTGCTCCCTGATCCAATTCCAAAGGCGCTCCCACTGAGAAGTAGGGAGGGGTACAGGGGGCACAGAGCCAGAATCCTACCTCATGACCTTCCCCCCAGTCCCTGCCCCAACCCCGTCATCTTGCCAATTCCCTCTCCTTTTAGTCCAAAACTAAAAGTCTAACCTCTTATGGGCCATGCGACAAGTTGAGTTTTAATGGAAAATACAATTGAAGTGTTTGAGTGAACAGCACAGAATCTGAAATAGTTGAACGAGATAGTTGTAATAACCATATTTGTTTGCAAAGCACATGATATGTTTGAGGAGCTGCTATGCAGCAGGAAAATGGTGTGGCTTTGGGAAACTTATTGGAAAACTAAAACCATTATATATCCATGTGAGAGTGAAAGTGTTAGTCGCCCAGTTGTGTCCAACTCTTTGTGAACCCATGGAGTGAAGCCTACCAGGCTCCTCTGTCCATGGGATTCTCCAGGCCAGAACACTGGAGTGGGTTACCATTTCCTTCTCCAGCGGATCCTCCCGACTCAGAAATCGAACCTGGGTCTCCTGCACTGCAGGCAGATTCTTTACCTCCTGGGAAAGCCACCGGGGAAGCCCCACTATATGTCCATAATGAGCTGATATTCTTTAACAATGTTTTTGTTTGAAACATTTTTGAATACTTATATATATATATGCTTGTGTGACAGAATTTAAAAACTATAAAAAGCTAAGAATAGAAGATATGCTTTCTCCCCTTTCCTCTCCCTCAACCATGCAGTTCTTATATTTCTTTCTTAAAATACCACAGAACTGCTTTATATTAAAGTTTTCAAAAATAGTATTTTTTCTTTTTTTAAAAGAATTTTAATTGAAGGCTAATTACTTTACAATATTGTGGTGGTTTTTGCCATACATTCACATGAACACATTGGTGTACATGTGTTCCACCTCCTGAACCCCCCCCTCCCTCCCCATCCCATCCCTCAGGGTCATCCCAGTCCACCAGCCCTGAACACCTTGTCTCATGCATCGAACCTGGACTGGCAATCTAGTTCACATATGATATTATACATGTTTCAATGCTTTTCTCTCAAATCATCCCACCCTTGCCTTCTCCCACAAAGTTTCCAAAAATAGTTATTTTTTAAATAAAATTATATTATAGTCATATAATTGGCACCCCACTCCAGTATTCTTGCCTGGAAAATCCCATGGATGGAGGAGCCTGGAAGGCTGCAGTTCATGGGGTCGCTGAGGGTCGGGCACGACTGGGCGACTTCACTTTCACTTTTCACTTTCATACATTGGAGAAGGAAATGGCAACCCACTCCACTGTTCTTGCCTGGAGAATCCTGGGACGGGGGAGCCTGGTGGGCTGCCGTCTATGGCGTTGCACAGAGTCGGACTCGACTGAAACGACTTAGCAGCAGCAGCAGCATATAATTCTTCTATAGCACTGATGAACATAAATAAGAGATATGTGGGCTAGATACATTTCTACATTCTAGGGTTAGTTTTGGAAGCTGCTGTCAGACAGCACCATCTTGTTCTCATGATTTCTTTGTGACCCAGTTAGTCTCAGTGTTTGAAATTCCCTGGAAGCAGATATTCAGAATATACTCAGGGGTTTGCCTTTAAATTTTGGATCTTTGAAACAGCTATTCCCATATTAATTATGTCTTATTGATTTGCTTATTCCTATGTCACTCACTATGTGTTGCTTATTCAAATAAAATCACTTTATTCATTAAAGGTTTTATTTTTATATATTTATTTGGCTGCACTAGGTCTCAGTTGTGGCAAGCAGAATCTTCAGTTTCTGTGGCAGCATGCAGGACTTTTACTTGCGGCTTGCAAACTCTTAGTTGCGGCATGTAGGATCTAGTTCCCTGACCTGGGGTCGAAACCAGGCTCCCCAAATTGGGAAGGCAGAGTCTTAGCCACTGGGCCACTAGGGAAGTCCCTCTTCAAAGATTTGAAGTCCTATATAGCTTCAGAAAGTTTGTTTAGTCACTGAGTCCTGTCCGACTCTTTGTGACTCCATGGACTGTAGTCTACCACGCTCCTCCGTCCATGGGATTTTCCAGGCAAGAGTACTGGAGTGGGTTGCCATTGCCTTCTCCAGAGGATCTTCCCAACCCAGGGATCGAAGCTGGGTCTCCCACATTGTAGGCAGACGCTTTACTGTCTGAGCCACCAGGGAAGTCTATATAGCTTCCGAAATAATGCTGAATGTACCTTCTGCCTCCTCTAATCATTCAGGATTCTGTATAAGTTATGAAAACTATATACTTGGTTTTCCCAGCTATGGAATTGAATGAAGACATCTTGCTTTTTTCTGCTTTATATGCTGGGGAAAAGCTTTGTTAGCTGGCTTTGTCACAGGCTAAGGATGAATGTCAAGAAGTTGACTTGTTTAAGTGACTTTTTTTTAGGATTAGTGTGTGGGTGGGGTTAAAAAAGCTTTCATTGGCCCAAGGCCAAATTCAAATTTAGTTAACAAGATTATAAAGCTGGGAATCTCCTCAACTCTCATCTCTCAAACTAAATTGGGGTTTATCACTCTATATTTGCTTGTTTCTTAAAGTCAATAATCATTCTTTAGCATGCAAGATCCTTACAGAGACTGTAAATTATTTATTTTGCATACTTGACAACACAATCAGAACATTTTGTGCACTGCGAGTGATGGATGAAATATTTGTAGAGTGATGGAGTGAAGAGTTTAGCTTTAATTCAGTAATGGATAGGAAACTAAAACATCAACGAAAACTAAATTTAAAAAAACTTGGTAATAGAAGGGAGAGAGTTTAAATCGGAGCATTACACAAGCAGAATTGTGTTTAGAAAGGGAGTATGGTGCATGGCTACCAGATCTAGCAAATAAAAACACAGGATGTCCTGCATTTTACCTGACATCCTGGTAGGGTGTTAATACAGTCCATATAGATTGAGAGGGCTTCCCAGGTGGCACTAGTGGTAAAGAACCTGCCTTCCAATGCAGGAGACCTAAGAGACTTGAGTTCATTCCCTGAGTTGGGAAGATCCCATGGAGGAGGGCATGGCAACCCCTCCAGGATTCTTGCCTGGAGAATCCCATGGACAGGGGAGCCTGGCGGGCTACAGTCCATGAGGTCTTAAGGAGTCAGACAGGATTGAAGCAGCTTAGCACGCACACATGCAAAGATTCAGTAGAAAGAGAATGGGCTTCCCTGATACCTCGGATGGTAAAGAATCTGCCTGCAATGTAGGAGACCCAAGTTCAAACCCTGGGTGGGGAAGATCCCCTGGAGAAGGGAAAGGCAACCTACTTGAGTATTCTTGCCTGGATAATTCAATGGACAGAGGAGCCTGGCAGGCTACAGTCCATGGGGTCACAGAGTCAGACATGACTGAGCGACTAACACTTTCAGGAGACTACTGAGATTATTATGGGTGAGGAGGTTGCCTGCCGACAGTGGATATGCAAGGATTGGATTTGGGGCACACTGTGGAAGTAGAATGGGCAGGACTTTTTGATTGCATGTGGGAGATGAAGGAGAAGTGAAATCCAAGTCATTTCTGCAAGGGTTTATATGAGTTGATGATCTCCAGAAAGCTGAGAGGTGACCAGGTTTAGGTAGGGAGACGAAAAGCATCAAGATAGAAAATAAGTTCGGTCGAAACCTTTTTGAATTTACAGTTGGAAATGACCAGAAATACTGATTTAGAACTAGGGAGAAGTTTGGTAGGTTCAGACAAAAGAGCCTTTTAAGAAGAATTCCAAGCAGCAGTGGGTAGAAAGATTTTTACTGGACTATTGAAGACACGTGTCTCTTAATGCTGAATTTGATCAAGAAACAGAGGAGCCAAATGTATTTAACATTCCATTAAGCGATGGTGTGTATTGGTGATTGTTTTCAAAACAACGTCAGCCTGAGTATAATAGGGCCGTTAGTGAAGCAAGAAATTTTTCTTGCCTCACCTTAACAGAATCACTGACAACTTTGTCCTCGGGGTAAGGAACAAAGGCCAAGGAAGAGTCCTAGTAGATGATGCTGTTCCTGCTTGAGTCTCTCCTGGCTTTCCTAGGTTGTGTATTCTTGAATAAATTTACTGAGGACTTAGAGTAGGAGGTGTGTGTGCGTGTGCACGTGTGTCCCACCATAACCTTTCTGCAATTTGCAGTGGTGATCAATAAATATTTATTGAAAAAAGAGAGTCAATAAATGAATGGTCAACTAATAGGCTGTATTAGTAATATCAACATAATGGTAATAGAGTGGCTATTATGGAAATTTAGAAAATACATTATTTTCCGTGAGTCTTTAGAGGTCTTGAGGAAGACTTCTGTGGATTTATTCTGGAAAATCATAGAAGCTGGAGAACTGTCCCAAGTATTGATTCCAGCCCTGCCAGGTCATCTTTCCACAGCGCACCAGTTCCTGGATATACACAGTGATAAAGGCTGGGTGTAGCAGGGTTGGAATTTTCCCTCCCAAAAGGACAGCATGAGATGTTGGCACCTGTTTAGAGTGTGCTTTTCTATTTTGAGGAGTTCCAGATGGGAAGAGTTGGATAAAAATGTAGGAACCTAGTGCATGGAACAAGGAAGTCCCCAGAGGTAGAAAAATCTGACTAAAGGGTGAACTTCCCCTATAGTTACTCCTCCTATCTGCTCTCTGTCAGCAATTGGATTTTGATCATCTGAGAACTAAATGCAAATAGAAGGGTTTAAATGGGAACCAGAACTCAAGAAACAAAACCACAACCTCTATGAAGAGGAAAAAAAAAAGTTTAAATGTTTGGAGCTCCATCTTCTGGTCATGAAATAAGATAAAATTGAAATGAGAAGTGAAGTGAAAGTTGCTCAGTTGTGTCTGACTCTTTGCGACTCCATGAACTATACAGTCCATTGAATTCTTCAGGCCAGAATACTGGAGTGGGTAGCTGTTCCCTTCTCCAGGGGATCTTCCCAACCCAGGGATCGAACCCAGGTCTCTCACATTACAGTCGTATTCTTTACCAGCTGAGCCACCAGGGAAGCCCTGAGATGTGATGTTGATCATAAATGCTAAAATGTATCAATAGTAACTGTGCTAAATGTATTGTCTCATTTATCTGTTATGTCAAACAAATTGCAAGCTCAGGAACCCAGAAATTAAGGTTCTTCATGATGTGGCTCCAACTTCCTGTTTCATCCCCATTCATTCATCCATTTTAACAAGCGTGTACTTGAGCTTACAGGTAATCGGTACTGGTCGGACTCCGTGGGAAGTGCCAAACTATGTCTTCAGTCTTGGCACTTGCTTAAGGAACGATTCTTTTATTTGCATACCATCAAAAAACACATCGGCTGTTTTACATGTAGTGTAAACTGCACCAAGAGTACATGGCTAATGCTTCTCTTCCCAAATTAAAGTTTGACAGAAATGGGTCAGTTTTCCTCTGGCACCCCAGACATAATACATTCTTCCTCCCTCCAGCAGCTACAGTTGTAGGTTTGTGGATGCTGTTTAAGCTGTGATAGATATGTAAATACATGTTTGGTACTTCTTGTGAATTTGAGTAAGGACCAATGTGTATATGAGTGTTTTTTTTTTTTTACAAAATATAGTAAAATACTGTCCCTCTGTATGCAGTTGCCTACTACCCCAAGATGCAACACATAACATTTCATAATATTTAGCCTGTCTCCTTTTTAGGCTTGTCTGTAGAATTATAAGCAATGCTTACAAAGATTCTTACACTTATGGGTGTTTCTCTAGAGGAGATACTGAGAAGCGGGATTATTGGGCCATGCGGTATGTCTGTTTTTGGTTTGATAGACACTAATCATTGCCCTCTGAAGTGGCAGTTGTAATGAAAGGGCTGTTTTCCCATATTTCTCTGTCCGTACACCTGCCGACACTTGATATAGTCAAACTCTTTATCTTTTTGGTCATTCCGATAGCTAAGCACTGGTATTTTATTATTGTTTTCACTTTTATTTTCTGCTTATTATTTAATGCTTATTGACCGTTTTGTCTTTTCTTCTGGGAATAGCATTTTATTCTTTCTTTCTTTTTTTTTTTATATAAACAGTTTATTTACTCTAAACAGCAACACAGACAAACGCCATATAAACACAAAGGAAGTGATGCGGAAACGCGACGCTGGCTGGCTGGGGCTCTGGGGCTCTGGGGGCGGGCAGCTCTGCTTTCCCGCGTCATGCGGCCAGCGGGAGGCTAAGTGCAGCTCTGGGAACGCGCTCCTCGGGACTCATCCAAGTATAAAAGTTTATAATTTTACAGCAGTTGAAATACTGACATCAATATTAAAATAAAAGCAAGTTTTACATAACAATCAAAAATACAAAAGACTGAAGGAAGAGACCCTGTATGAAAAACTGGGCAATTCAGCAAGTCGAGACTGTACCAGTGGCGGAAATGGAAAATGGCACCCGCCCACCCTTCCCAGGTGACCAGTAATTGTAGAGCAACGTTAGATTTGCAAAAATGTTGTAAACAAGTTCTTGCCAAACCAATCCCTTCCTTTTACGATGCCACAGGTCGCTGCTTATGAGGGAGCAAACTTATTGGCTTGTGCTCGAACCCTTTTCTCCTATTCCACTCTGTTTTGGCAGTAGATCGTTTAGGCCTCTGCTTGAGCTGGGTCTTGGATATTTGGTTCGTTTAGAAGTTCCTGTATTCCTAATAAGATCTGCTTGATGGTGATGGCTGGCTGCCAGTCCTTGTCCTCCTCCAGGATGGACAGGCACACTGTGCCTGAGGGGTACACGTTTGGGTGGAACAGCGGCGGTTCAAACTTGCATTTTGGTGGTGAGGATGGTAGTCGTCTTTGAACAGCATCCGTAGTTTAAACAAGCCTCCTTCCCATGGGGTCCCCTTCTTCCCAGGAATGGCGCACTCCCAATTCATGAGGTTCATCGTGCCCTCAGGGTTCTTTGTTGGGACAGCCACGAAACCAAACGGGTGGTCTTTTCTCCAAGCTTTCCTCTCCTGGGCGAGTCTGCTGAGGGCGATCCCAGCCATGTTCGCGTCCCTTTGGCGGCCCGGCCCGGCGAGCGAGGCGTACTAGGCGGCGGTGGCAGCGAGGGTGGCGGAGTCTGCGTTCCCTTTGTCTCGGGACTCAGCATTTTATTCTTTCTGTGCGTCTATCCATTACCCATTTTTACTGGACTGTTTTGTGTATGTTGAATATATAGGAATTCTTGGTATATTAAGGATTATTGTTTGCTATATATGTGGAATTTTTTCTGTATTATTGCTCCTCTATTTCATTTTACTTTATTTTTTATGAAAGTATAGATGGCATCACTGACTCAATGGACATGATTTTGAGCAAACTCAGGGAGCTAGTGAAGGACAGGGAAGCCCGGTGTGCTACAGTTCATGGGGTCATAAAGAGTCGGGCACAACTTAGCGGCTGAACAACAACAAATAGTTGACACGTAATATTGTGTTAGTTTCAGGTGTACAACATAGTGGCTTGACACTTACTTACATTATGAACTGGTCACCACTATGAATCTAGTTCGGAGAAGGCAATGGCACCCCACTCCAGTACTCTTGCCTGGAAAATCCCACGGACGGAGGAGCCTGGTAGGCTGCAGTCCATGGGGTCGCTATGAGTCGGATTCGACTGAGCGACTTCACTTTCACTTTTCACTTTCCTGCATTGGAGAAGGAAATGGCAACCCACTCCAGTGTTCTTGCCTGGAGAATCCCGGGGACGGGAGAGCCTGGTGGGTGAGTCTAGTTACCATCTGTCATCATACAAAGTTATAACAATATTATTGTCTATATTCTCTATGCTGTATATTACATCCCTTTGACTTATTTATTTTATGACTGGAAGTGTATCTCTTAATCTCCTTCACCTATTTGTCTGTTCCTCCATGCCCTCTTTCCCTGTGACAACCATCAGTTTGCTCTATGTATGAGTCTGCTTCTGTTCTGTTTTGCTTGTTCATTTGTTTGTTTTTTAGATTACACATATAAGTTATACACAGAGTTTTTGTCTTTCTCTGACTTATTTCACTTAGCATAGTACCCTCAAGCTCCATCCATATTGTTGCAAATGGAAAGATTTCATTCTTTTTTATAGTTGAGTAATATTTCATTGTATTCCTTAAAAAAAAAAAAAAAAAAACAGTGCCAGTGGTATTATTTATAATGCATAAGTATTTATTTTGGCTTCCCTGCTGGCTCAGACAGTAAAGAATCCACCTGCCATGCAGAAGACCTGGGTTTGATCCCTGGGTCAGGAAGATCCTCTGGAGAATGGGATGGCAACCCACTCCAGTATTCTTGCCTGGAGAATCCTATGGACAGAGGAGCCTGGCAGGCTACAGTCTAAGGTGTCTCAGAGAGTTGGATACGACTAACCATGACTTTCAAGTTTTTATTTATCAATCTGAATCATCAATCTTTTCCTGGTATATATTTGTTCTATATTCTCATGCATGTGTGCATGCATGCTCAGTCACTTAAGTATAAGGAGCTCTTTTAGTCTCTGACAAGAAAGCTGTAAAAGAAACAAAGACCTTCCTTTCAGGGCGTTTATATTCTAGTGGGAAGAAACAGAAGATATAGAATGTTACACAAATAAAATATTTCAGATGATGCCAAGTGTTATGGAGAATAGGGAGTGGCTGGGTAGGCTGGGGGGAATGTTAGTTACACAGAGTGGAGAGAGAAGAGCCCTTCATTGTGGTGATATTGAACAGACATTTGAATGGGTCAGAGAGAGCCATGCAGCACTCAGGTCAAGGGAACTGCCACTGCAGAACCTCAAAGGTGAGGGTACGAAAGGTTTTGTCCTTTAGTACCACCAAGATGACAGGCGTAGCTAGAGTGGGGTTACAAAGTGGGGTTAAAAAGCCTCTACCACCAAGGCTTGTGGTAGAGGATAAGGTTGGAGAGGTAGACCCACATCATACAGGGTCTTGCAGGCCATTGCATGTGCTTTGAATTTTACCCCAAGTGAGATAGAAAGAAGCCATTGGAGGACTTTAATGAGAATAGTGACATAATCTAATTTATGTTTTAAAAGTATCACCATAGCTGCTTATGAAATCAGTTATCAAATAAGGATTGAAATGAGACTAACTGCAGAAATTCAAGTTAGATCTTTGATCTTTGGCCCATTTTTTGATTGGGTCATTTATTTTTCTGGAGTTGAGCTGGAGGAGTTGCTTGTATA
>NW_011494460.1:267273-280546 GCF_000754665.1 Bison bison bison | reverse complement strand
ATACTAACGCATGTATATGGAATTTAGAAAGATGGTAACGATAACCCTGTATACGAGATAGCAAAAGAGACACTGATGTATAGAACAGTCTTACACTACTGTAAGTTTGTACAGATCATATTCCTAAGATGTGTCTTTGTTTAAGAAAGTCTTGATTACATAAATCATATTTAGAAAAAATATTTAGTTAACAGTTTATATCTGAACACTGTTTATATGTTATGAAAAATGCTTAATTAAAAAAAAAATGTGAAAAAAAAAAAAAAAAAAAAGTATGTAAATAAATCTTTAAAAGGGAACTGAGAATTTAGCTTCTAAAATTTCATATTATAAGCTTTCCTATGAAAAAGATGAAAGTTTGGCAAAAAAAAAAAAAAAAAAAAGAAATTCAAGTTAGAGATTAATTGTCAAATGCTCTTGATTGGTTTAATAAAATAAAGACTGAGAATTGACCCCTGGATTTGGCAATGGGGAGTTTACTGTGGAGTGTGTACTCAACTTAACAGGTAATAAAGAGCCTTTGAAGATTTTATAGGGAAGTGATATCATCAGCACTGTAGTTTATGAAGATCTGTTCATTGGTAAATGGGAAGGATTAGATTAAGTGAAAAAAAAAAAACAAAAAACCTGAGGATAGAGAGACATTTTAGGTGCCCATTTTATTGAAAGATTATGGGATAGCAAAGAGAAAGGACATTTTGGAGTCTGGAGTGAAAGAACTGGACAATTGAAGGAGTACAAGGTAAGATCAAGACAGAAGAGTCAAAGGCAAAGTTTTTGAAATTGTGTGACTAGAAAACTCAGAGTTCCATTAACAGAGCTTGGACTGTCAGGAACGGAAGATGATGCCTTTGATTTCATGTATCATGACTTTGCTTTGAAGTTCTACACATCTAGGTTCATTTCAGCGTTCCCGTTTATGCATTTACTTAGAGTTATTTACTTGGGCTTTCCAGGTGGCACTAGTAGTAGAGAATCCTCCTGCCATTGCAGGAGATGCAGGAGACCTGGGTTCCATCCCTGGGCCGGGAAGATCCCCTGGAGAAGGGCATGGAAACCCACTCCAGTATTCTTGCCTGAAAGATTCAATGGACAGAGGAGCCTGGTGGGCTACATTCCGTAGGGCTGCAAAGAGCTGGACACGACTGAGCACACATTTATTTATTTGGAAGTGCTGGGTCTTAGCCACTGGATCACCAGGGAAGTCCCTCAGTACTCAACTTTGAATTGTTTTGCAGTCCCCTATCAGCAGTGCCTGCTTTGAGACTTCAGAGGCATCTGGTAAACCACGATCTTCTGACTTGCAGAAGGTCTTTTCACATCCTTGGAGGCCTTGGCAATTGAATCCTACTCTTCTTCCTAGTGTAAACCTTTGTTACTTTACTCTGTAGTCCATATTGTTGATTCACATGGAATGGGAGCCTCGCAGAATATGCCTTATTTTCCTTGGATTGTGTGTTAATTTTGAAGTCTGTCTGTGTGCTAAGTTTTGGTGAACATATCCTTCAGAATGGAAATGTCAGTCCGGAAGATAAAAGAGAGATAAAAGTTGAAGATTGAAAGGTGGAAGTCATATGCTCTCCAACTGGATAAGAATCCCAAGGGAAAGAATGTAAAAAGAGAAGACTGTTAATTACAGATGCTGAAAGAAATCTATGTAGAAAGAAAGTTAATTTGAAAAATTGATGGGGTGATAGGAGAAGATGTACCTTTAAAAACTATTGAGATCTTTTTAAAAAAATGATTTTAAGATTTATATATTTGGCCATACCAGGTCTTAGTGAGGCAGGCAGATCGTCAGTCTTCTTTGTAACATGAAGGATCTTTTAGTTTCGACATGCAGGATCTTTAGTTGCAGCATGCGAACTCTTAGTTGTGGCCTGTAGGATCTAGTTCCCTGACCAGGGATCGAACCTGGGCCCCCTGCATTGGAAGTGCAGAGTCTTAGCCACTGGACCACCAGGGAAGTCCCCAATCTGTTGATATCTTAAATGTTCTCACAACAAGAAAGAAATGATAAATAATTATGTGGTAGAGGTGTTAGCTAATGCTATGATGATAATCATTTTGCAATATATAAATTTATCAAATCAACACGTCATATACCTTAAACTTATACAATGTTACATTGTCAACTATGTCTCAATTTAAAACATGTTTTAAAAAATTGAAAAAAAAGAGAAAGTAAGGAGGAAAAACAAAAGCCATTAAAAAAATTTCTCAAAAAAGAAAATGTTTTCTTTAGTCGGTCACCATAATAGTAGTCTAGGGAAGACATAGAGACAAGGTTTGTGAGGCCTACAGGATCAATATAGAGGAAGAATGGGAAGAACTCCAAAAACTGGGGAAAATTGGGAAACGGGAAACGATGGGAGGGGATGGAGTGGGTGTTGGAGTGAACAGGGATGAGGAGATCAGTGAGAAGTTCCTAACTGTGGGTGTGGCTTTGGACTTTGAAGACCACAGGTGGCTTTTAAAAAAAAATAAAATCCCTTTGATTTTAGGATACTATGGTAATGTGATATACTGTCAATTTAATAAGATCTTTTCAAGAGAAAATATGACAGCACTTTAATTGTACAGATTGATTGTAAGATATATCAAAATTCCAAGCCCATTAAAGTGGAGAGAATGTGTCTTTGAATAGCAGGAATACTGAATTCATGTTTAAATCTTTTGCTGTGTTGTGCTGTGATACAGCACACCCTCTTACCTCATGTTGTTCTTGAAACTTCAGTAAAGATATATGATCACAGGTATAATGTGATTAGATCTTAAGGGATTAGTGTTTTGGGGAAATTAGTGTTTTGGAATATATTCTATACTGAGTCAGCATGGATTAAACCTAAGGAAAGACAAAGATACCACTTAAGAATTCAGCAGGAGCAAGAAATCCGAGGAAGTGACTCAGAGTAATGGAAGTTCCTTTATTGTTCATGAAAGTATTAGGGATGAGGTGGGTTTTCCATCATATACAAGATAGGGATTCTTTGCATTTTAATTCACATAGTGTATATAAAAATATGTGGAAATAGAAGGGGGTGGTGTCTATTTTGGGAACATCCAGCTTGTAAACATATGGATCACAACACACTTAAAGAAGAAAAGAAGAAATGGAGATGAGAAAAGTAATCATCGAAGAAGTAGAAGAAAATAATTTTAGATTATTTCTAACACTTCAGTAACTAAATCTGGACTGGTTAAGATGTCATCAAATCCTCTGACCTTTAAGAGTTGCTCTTGTCCTGTAATGCAATTACCTACTCCCTCTCTCTCTTTAGAAAATATTTTATAAGAAGTTAATTGTCTCCAGAAAGCTTTTCCTTAACTCAGAAGAATGTTGACTTTGTGCTTTTGGGGAATGAAATGAATGTGTCTTTTTATCTTCCATGTAAACCTAACTAGATCATAAGTTTCCAAACTGACCAAATTTTGTGGAAGTTGGAAGAGGAGGACAGTCATCATCTCATTCTCTGAGACCATGTAATGATGAATCCCATTGCAACATCTTTCAGAACCACGTGGGATTCCTCCTTTGTGCATTTACTCTATTGTGCATGTTCGTTGTGTGGGTTTGTGTGTGTGTTGCATTTTCACTCATAAGACTATTAGTTCTCTTTGAAACTCTACATCCAGGGTAAGCCATGGATGGATAGTATGGACTTACCCCAGCTATTTGCATAATGAGCCCTTCTCGTCAGCAGGGCTCTTTCTATTTCCTAATTCTCTTTCTGCTACACAGCAAGGGGAACATTAGGATACAGAGCTTGAAAAAGAGCTCCATGTTGCACAACAAAGTGATATTTTAGTTTTATATGCCAAAATAGAGCATATAGTGTCAATGATTCCTTGGTTCAGAAGTATGTAAAATCTTAATATATACTTATTATCTAAATATAGTTGTATATTTAGTTGAAAATTGTTGAAGACTGTATATAAAATAATATGTATACATCTCAACATAGTGCACATTTGAACTCAAGAAACATTGTACTAAACTTTCAAGGTTATCAGTTTATTTTTTAAATTTCCTATGAAATTCAGAGTATTCTTTTTTTTAAAAAAATATTATATATATATAAACATATATTTATTTATGTATTTATTTGGCTGCCCTGGGTCTTAGTTGAGGCATGCTGGGGTCTTTTAGTCATGTCATGTGGGATCTAGTCCCCTGACCTGGGATTTGAACCCAGGCCCCCTGCATTGGAGCATGGGATCTTAACCATTAGACCACCAGGAAAGTCCCGGAATTTTCTTGCTAGTTTCAATTGCGGAAGAATCAAAAGTTTTTCCAAGTTTTATGGAGTTTTGCATCACTACAGATTGAATTTTTATCTTCATATTAAAGTATGAAGAACTTCAGATGTTTCCCAAATATATCATGTTTTCACTGTAACCTTAACCTTCTAATCAGTTTCTATTCTTGAAAGCTAAGGGGTTTCAAGTAAATACTTGTTAGAAAGGGAAACAAAAAAGCACATTGCTCTAATAATAAGGAGCTTCAGGTGTTGGCTTTGTGGACCTGGCATACAGATTTAAATCTCTCTGGGATTTATATTTGACCTAATGTGTATTCATAACTATTTTAGCTGTAGCAACATGACTTTCATTTTGCATACCTAATAAGGCTAAGTGATGAGTCAGACTAATGATACTACTTTATGCTTCTTTAGCATCTTTCATCTACAGCTTACTATATACTTTGTAAACATTAATTAAACATCACAACACACCTTGGAGGAAAGGTAAGTATTATTATCCTTCTATGTGGAAACAGATATAGAGGGCTTAGGTGAGGCAAATACTAAGTATATAGAACTGAGTTCTATAGGATAAGGTGCCAGTAAAGCTTCTTGGTGGATACAGAGAGAAGCATGGGTGTAATTACCACACAGTTACCAAAGTTTATGGGGGAGGAGAATGTGAGTTTCTGGAGGCCCAGAACCCTTTGTGAAATTACTTTCGGAGATTACGTATTAAACTAAAGCTCCTGGTTAGAATGGTGTGTATCACCTGGTACCTAGACTTATCTTTTTCTGATGAAGTGGAAAATCAGGTCAGGATTACTGCAGCGTGCTTGAACTTAATAACTCAAGTAGAATCATAGCATCTGGGTGTACTAGCGCAGCCCAGCTTTCAAATGAGCTGATGATCTGCTTCTCCCATAAGTAGATTCAAAGTATTCTTATTGTGTGACCTAATTTTTGGCTTGAGAATCAAATCACCCATAACTATCACGGTTAGTTTGAAAGCTTTGTTTCTGTATCCCAAAATGATATAAATGGGTATTGGGGCAGTTCCCAGGTAACTTGGGTGATTTGTAGAGCTGGCATATTAGTTGTAAATTTCATTCAATTGCTGATAACACAGATAGGAATTTAACAGGATGGGCTTTTGTCTTTTTTTTTCTTTTATAAAGGAAGGCTGAAGAGAGATACCCCCAGGCTTTAAATGGGGCATCTAAAGTGGGAGTAAGGACCAGGCTCTTTCTGCTATTTCTCCACCGTCGATAGCGTGTGGTTCCCATCACCAAGGTTGTCTTAAGGTCTAAGATAGTTGCTAGGGTTTGAGACATCACATATATGTTCTAGGAAGGAATCAGGAAGGACAAAAAGGCACACTTTAGCTGTCTGCCTTAAGGATTTTTCTCTAAAGGCCCACTTATTGTTCTTCAACCATCCCAAGCTGCAGGAGAGGTCAGCAAATGCAGTCATTTAGCTGGACACACCACTGCTTGGAATAAAGTCAAAGTTCTATTATTAAGGGAAACCCTGGTGGCTCAGATAGTAAAGAATCCGCCTGCAATGTGGAAGACCTGGGTTCGACCCCTGGCTTGGGAAGATCCCTGGCGAAGGGCATGGCAGCCCACTCCAGTGTTCTTGCCTGGAGAATCCCCATGGACAGAGGAGCCTGGTCGTCTGCAGTCGATGGGCTTGCAAAGAGTAGGACACGACTGAGCAACTAAGCACGTATGTTAGATAGGTGACAAGTGGTTTATAGCAAGAAACCAAAATCAATTATTTAAGCAAAAACAAAACAATCCTCTCTGGACAAGTGAATTATCTGGGTAGCCTTTTGTCTAGTTCATATCGTCTCAACAACCTACCCGTTTTCACTGCATTTCGTGATCTGGAGACACCGCCTATGGGTGTGTATGTACGGCCCTGGCAAGAAAGTAACCGAAACAACCAGTGCATCAGCAGAATCGTTTGGAAATGTTCTTGCTGAATTCCTCCCCGCCCTCCCTTTGGTCATGAACTCAAGTCTGGGTTCCCGGTGTGCTTACAGCTCAACTGCCTCTGATCCACGTTAGGCCGAGCCAGTGTAGAGTAAATCTCCCCTTTAATGTTTGATTACAACCACCTGAGATAGAGCCACTTTTCCTTTTGTGCTGCTTTCTGCACTGTGTCTTCTGTGAGTGTGTCTGTCTCTCTGTGTGTTATCCTGAGGTCCAGCTATTCCACACTCTCCAGACACTGGTTGGGAGGAGTTTGAAAGCACAGGTGGCAGCTAACTTGCTGGAAAGGAATGTTTCACTTCAAATTCTGATTGCAAAAGGGTGTGGACGTGCTCAGTTGCTGTCATGAAGGATTCTTTGTGACCTGTTGGACTGTAGCCCACTAGGCTCCTCTATCCGTGGGATTTTTCAGGCAAGAATACTGGAATAAGTTGCTGTTTCCTTCTCCAGGGATCTTCCCGACCCAGGGATCAAACCCATGTCTCCTGTGTCTCCTGCATTGCAGGCAAATTCTTTACCACTGAGCCACTAGGGAAGCCTCCAAAGGGTGTGACCATCCAGTAGTAATTTTTTCTCCATCCCTTTCTCCCTCCTTTCCTTCCTCTTTGTCTCCCTTTCTCTTTCTTGCTCTTTCCTTCCTTCCTTCCTTGCTGCCTCTCCGGGAATGCTTTCAGAGCTACTTTCCAAGCAAATTTTGATTATGCGACACAGTATTATTGACTAGAATGGCCAGGCTGAGCTTAGACCTTACTCATCTTATAGCTGAAAGTTTGTACTCTTTTACCAATTTCTCCCCACTTTCTACAATTCCCCTAGCTCCTGGTAGCTAGTATTCTACTCTCTGTTTCTATGCTACTGCTACTGCTAAGTCACTTCAGTTGTGTCCGACTCTGTGCAACACCACAGACGGCAGCCCACCAGGCTCCCCCATCCCTGGCATTCTCCAGGCAAGAATACTGGAGTGGGTTGCCATTTCCTTCTCCAATGCATGAAAGTGAAAAGTGAAAGTGAAGTCGCTCAGTCGTGTCCGACCCTCAGCGACCCCATGGACTGCAGCCTACCAGGCTCCTCTGTCCATGGAATTTTCCAAGCAAGAGTACTGGAGTGGGTTCCCATTGCCTTCTCCTTGTTTCTATGAATTTGACTTAAAAAGATTCCACATGTAAGTGATACCATGCTATTTGGCTTATTTCACTTTGTCATTCTTTGACTTATTTTGTTTAGCATAATGCCCTCCAAGACCATCCATGATGTTGCAAGTGACAGGATCTCTTTTGATTTTTTTTTTAAGGTCAAATAGTATTCCAGTGTGTGTGTATGTGTGTGTGTGTGTTGTTGTGCATGCATGCTAAATCGATTCTGTCATGTCTGACTCTTTGTGACCCCATGGACTGTAGCCCACCAGGCTTCTCCGTCCAAGGGATTCTGCAGGCAAGAATACTGGAGTGGGTTGCCATATTCTCCTCCAGGGGATCTTCCTGACCCAGAGATTAGTCTCTTATGTCTCCTGCACTGGCAACCAAGTTCTTTACCACTAGTGCCACCTGGGAAGTCCGTGTGTGTGTGTGTGTGTCTCACATCTGATTTATTCATTAATTCACTGATGGACACCTAAGTTGTTTCCATATCCCAGTGCCGTCGTAAGTAATGCTACAATGAACATGTGAGTACAGATAATCTCTTCAATATTCTGTTCTCATTTCCTTTGTATATACACTCAGAAGTGGAATTCTCATCAAATGGTAGTTGTGTTTCTAATTTTTTTGAGGAAATCCGTGTTGTTTACCATGGTGGTCACACCAATTTGCATTCCTGCAACAGGTGCACAAGGATTCTCTTTTCTCTGAATCCTCAGCAACACTTCTTCTTTGTGGTCTTTTTGATATAGCCATTCTGACAGGTGTGAGATGATATCTCATCATGGTCTTCATTTGCATTTCCCTGATGATCTGTGAGTTGGAGGATCTTTCTACGTATCATTTGGCCACTTGTGTATCTTTGGAAAATGTCTACTCAGTCCCTCTGCCCATTTTTTTTTTTTTTTTTCTGCCATGGAGCTGAGTGAGATATTTATGTATTTAGAATATTAACCCCTTATCAGATATATGATTTAAAAATAGTTCCTGTCATCCACAGGTTGTCTTTTCATTTTCTTGGTGGTTTTCTTTGCTGTGCAGAAGCTTTTTAGTTTGACATTGTCCCACTTGCTCATTTTTGCTTTTGTAACATTTGCTTTTGGTGTCAAATAAAAATCATTGCCAAGACCCATGTTGAGGAACTTACCCCCAACATGTGTTTTCTTTTAGGAATTTTACAGTTTCAAGCCTTAAATTTAAATATTTAATTCATTTTGAGTCTATTCTGGTGTATGGTAGAAGACAGTGGTACAGTTTTTTTCTTTTGCATGAAGCTGGTCCTTTTCCCAACACCGTTTATTGAAGAGATTATCCCTTGTCGTTTGTATATTCTTATCTTCTTTGTCATGATTTAATTGACCAAATATGCAGGGGTTTATTTCTGGGCTCTCTATTCTGTTCCATTGACCTATGTGTCCATTTTTATGCCAATACTGTACCATTATGATTACTATAGCTTTGTAATATAGTTTGGAAGTATATTGTATGTATGATGTTTCCAGTAAGTATGATGCTTCCAGCTTTGTTCTTCTGCCTCAAGATTGCTTTGTCTGTTTGGGGTCTTTTGCACTTCCATACAAATTTTAGGATTATTTTTTCTTTTTCTGAGGGGGAAAAATAAAGAAGACGTTGCAGTTAAAAAGGTTTTATTGGAATATAGTTGTTTTACAATGTTGTGTTAGTTTCAGATGTATAACAAAGTGATTTTGTTATACGTATACACATATTGTATCTACTCTTTATAAGATTCTTTTCCCTTATGTAACATTACAGAGTATTGAGTAGAGTTCCTTGTGCTATACAGACATTTGAATTTTGATAGGATTGCATTGGACGTATAGATCAGTTTGGGTGGTTAAGTGAAAGTGAAGTCACTTAGTCGTGTCCAACTCTTTGCGACCCCATGGACTGTACCAAGCTCCTCCATCAGTGGGTTTCTCCAGGCAAGAGTACTGGAGTGGGTTGCCATTTCCTTCTCCAGGAGATCTTCCCAACCCAGGGATTGAACCCAGGTCTCCTGCATTGTAGGCAGACGCTTTTACTGTCTGAGCCACCAGGAAGGGATATTTTAAAAATATATAAGCTCTTTCAACCCATAGCCATGGGATATCTTTCCATTTGTGTCTTCTTTGGTTAGAGAAATTCTTTCATCAGCATCTTACAGATTTCTGCATACAGATCTTTTACATTGTTGGTTAAGTTTAACCCTAAGTATTTTATTCTTGATACAATTGTAAATAAGATTGCTTTCTTAATTTATCTTTCTGATAGTGTATTACTAGTGTAACGAAATGTATGTCACTGATTTTTGTATGCTGAGACTTTACTGAATTTTTTATGAGTTTTAGAAAGATGGTAGACATGTGACGTGATATCTCATTGTGATTTTGATTTTCATTTCCTTGATGATTAGTGATGTTGAGTACCTTTTCATATACCTGCTTGCCATTCATATATCTTTTTGGAATAATGTTTAGTCAGGTCATTTGTTCATTTTTAAATTGGGTTATTTATTTTCTTGCTGTTGAGCTGTATGAATCAGTTGTGATTCTTTGTAGTTGGGTGTGACCTTTAAAGGGCTTCCCAGGTGGCTCAGTGGTAAAAAAAAAAATCCACCTGCCAATGCAGGATACATAGGTTCCATCCTTGGGTGGGCAAGATCCCTTGAAGAAGGAGATGGCAACCCACTTCAGTATTCTTGCCTGGAAAATCCCATGGACAGAAGGAACCTGGTGGGCTACAGTCCATGGGGTTGCAAAAAAGAGTGATCTTTAAAAAGTAAGTATTCAATTCCATATTTGAACTAAATGTTTGGTCAGGTGGACGTTGATTTAAGATGAGAAGGTAGTTTAGATGTAATTCTGAAATAGTACGTATTTAAGTGTTTCACAAATATGCAGAGCTTTATAATTTTACTCTGAGTGCCACTTGGGTGCTCCACAACTTCATCTGTGTAGATGCACAGGTAGGGGCTGAAGAAAGTGGAGTTTATTTGTAGAGAAAAAGGGCAGTGAAGGCTGAGGAAAAGTGATGCCTGGAGATCAGCAGGCCCGTCCAACGGTAGCTAACATGAATACACTTGTGTGTGTTCTCAGTTGCTCAGTCATGTCAGACTCTTTGTGACCCCATGGAGGTGTTAATGATTGGTGAGTAAAGGCACATTTATGATGGCCATGAAAAACTCCAGCCTTTACACCATCTGAAGGCCTCTCAGAGATGCAGTCCATTGGGTCTGCCCCGGGGCCTAAACAGTTGCAGTGCAGTCTGTGCTCTGAGTCCTACTGAAAGAGCCAAGGAGCCTGGACTGTGCCTTCCGTTGGCACCAAGACTGGCCATTCAGTACAGGCTTCTGTAGTCCCTTGCCAGATTCACTGAGGTGGAAACCATCAGAGTCACTTTGATGCTTTTAAGAGTCTTACAGGCATTGACATAGGAAATAAGCCAGTGCATGGGGGAACTGAAATGTGTTAGCAGTGGTTTTTTTCAGTGGAGTCACAAAGTATGTGAGTTTTAGAAGTTTGAAGTTCTGGTTTTGAGTCCTGTTTATGTAGACTACAGCTGTGGAACTTCCCAAAACATATTTCACTGCTTGGAGTGTTTGTTTGTCTTGAAGTGGGAATAATAGTTTTTGATTATTAAGTTTTGAGGATAAATGAAATAGTACGTGAAAAGGAGTTATAAAGCTTAAAGAGCTATGTTAATAAAGCATAATAAGGAGAGTGCATGTTTTGTGGTAAAAGGAGAGGTAAGTGAGTTCTGACATTTTTAGCTAGTTATTTGCAGGATAGGAAACACAGCTGGCTTATCCCAAAGTTGATGAAGCACGAGCTTCCTGTTGTTGTTCAGTCGCTCAGTTGAGTCAGACTCTTTGAGACCCCATGGGCTGCAGCACGCCAGGTTCCTCTGTCCTTTATTCTATCTCCAGGAGTCTGCTCAGATTCATGTCCATTGAGTCGATGATGCTATCTAACTGTCTCATCCTCTGCTGCCCCCTTCTCCTTTTGCCTTAGCCCTCAAGCATCTCCCTCAGTCTCTCCAAAATATATTAGTCATCGTTGGAAAAATATAAATTTGTTGAATTTCCTTATGCTTCTTTTACAGCTTAATGTTTTAAAATTATAATTTGAAAGGGATTTGGGAGTATTGCATTCTTTAAAAGTCCTTAGAATTTCTTTAAGAAAAACTCACAAAATACATTCTACTTAGGTTCTTATACCTCTTCTTGTCTTGAAAAGTACTGGGGTGAAGGAAGCCTTTAAAGGTGTGTTTTGTGTCAAACACTTTGTACAGAACTCATAAAGGCTATTTTTTGTTCTTTACAATACAGGCAGATATCAGATATAAAATGACTTAGTACAATGTTTCCTCGTAAAATTCAAAATGTGAAAAAGTGAAAGTTGCTCAGTCACATCTGACTCTTTGCGATCCCATGAACTATACAGTCCATGGAATTCTCCAGGCCAGAATACTGGAGTGGGTGGTCATTCCCTTCTCCAGGGGATCTTCCTAACCCGGGGATCAAACCCATATCTCCCTCATTGCAGGCAAATTCTTTACCAACTGAGCTATCAGGGAAACCCAAAATGCAAAATAAATAATCCTTAATATTGAATTTTGATATGTGACAGAAACTTGAAAATCTTTCAGGTTTGAGGCCTGGTTTCTAAGTGGTTTTTTAGATGTATCTTGGTCTCCCTCTACCGGTAGCTGAGGTAAACTGAACCAAAACCTGGGGGATGAAAGCTCCATTCTTTGAATCAAAAATAGTTCTGAACATCTAAGTCTTCAATTTAAACAGCTAGAAAGTGTGTCATTAATCCAGGTTTGAGCATTTCTTAGATGCTAAGTGTTGTTGTTGTTACTTGAACTTTTCTTGTGTTTATTTTTGGTGGTGGTCGTGTGTATATGTTATACTCTTTTCCATGAGATGCAGAGTACTATGTCTATTTATAAATTATAGGTTCTTGGTGCTTTATGCAATATCTTCTAGTATAAATTCTGCAAAGATTTTGGCTAATTATTTGGCTAAAACTTGAGATTACTCTGGTGGACATTTTTTTTTGATAGAAATTAATATATTGCAAAAAAACTTTACTAAACTTGATTCTGATCAAATTTCTAGATCCAACTACCAACTTACAGGCAATTCATAGGACAGAGGGTTTACTGGTGGCTCAGCGGTAAAGAATACCTCTGCAATGCAGGAGACACGGGAGATGTGACTTTGATCCCTGGGTCGGGAAGATCCCCTGGAGAAGAAAAAGGCAACCCATCCCAGTATTCTTGCCTGGGAAATCCCACGGGCAGAGGAGCCTGGTGGGCTACAGTCCATGGGGTCTCAAAGAGTCAGACATGACCTAATGACTACATAGCGACAGTGTAGGACAGAAGAGCATGTTAGATAGTTGACAGGACATGTTTGATATTATTAAGGAATTAGCATTCCGAAGAATAGCAAGGAGAGATAAGAAAGCCTTCCTCAGTGATCAATGCAAAGAAATAGAGGAAAACAACAGAATGGGAAAGACTAGAGACCTCTTCAAGAAAACTAAGGATACCAAGGGAACATTTCATGCAAAGATGGGCTTGATAAAGCCAGAAATGATATGGACTTAACAGAAGCAGAAGATATTAAGAAGAGGTGGCAAGAATACACGGAAGAACTGTACAAAAAAGATCTTCACAACCCAGATAATCACGATAGTATGATCACTCACCTAGAGCCAGACATCCTGGAATGTGAAGTCAAGTGGGCCTTAGGAAGCATCACTACGAATAAAGCTAGTGGAGGTGATGGAATTCCAGTTGAGCTATTTCAAATCCTGAAAGATGATGCTGTGAAAGTGCTGCACTCAATATGCCAGCAAATTTGGGAAACTCAGCAGTGGCCACAGGA
>NW_011494460.1:266572-267173 GCF_000754665.1 Bison bison bison | reverse complement strand
AGTGAAGAGGAACTAAAAAGCCTCTTGATGAAAGTGAAAGAGGAGAGTGAAAAAGTTGGCTTAAAGCTCAACATTTGGAAAACTAAGATCATGGCATCTGGTCCCATCACTTCATGGCAAATAGATGGGGAAACAGTGGAAACAGTGTCAGACTTTTATTTTTTTTGGACTCCAAAGTCACTGCAGATGGTGATTGCAGCCATGAAATTAAAAGACGCTTACTCCTTGGAAGGAAAGTTATGACCAACCTAGATAGCATATTCAAAAGCAGAGATATTACTTTGCCAACAAAGGTCCGTCTAGTCAAGGCTATGGTTTTTCCATTGGTCATGTATGGATGTCAGAGTTTGACTGTGAAGAAAGCTGAGAACTGAAGAATTGATGCTTTTGAACTGTGGTGTTGGAGAAGACTCTTGAGAGTCCCTTGGACTGCAAGGAGATCCAATCAGTCCATCCTAAAGGAGACAGTCCTGGGTGTTCATTGGAAGGACTGATGCTGAGGCTGAAACTCCAATACTTTGGCCACCTCGTGCGAAGAGTTGACTCATTGGAAAAGACTCTGATGCTGGGAGGGATTGAGGGCAGGAGGAGAAGGGGCTGT
>NW_011494460.1:265998-266472 GCF_000754665.1 Bison bison bison | reverse complement strand
TGAGCTATTTCAAATCCTGAAAGATGATGCTGTGAAAGTGCTGCACTCAATATGCCAGCAAATTTGGGAAACTCAGCAGTGGCCACAGGAGTGAAAAACTCAGTTTTCATTCCAATCCCAAAGAAAGGCAATGCCAAAGAGCGCTCAAACTACTTCACAGTTGCACTCATCTCACACTAGTAAAGTAATGCTCAAAATTCTCCAAGCCAGGCTTCAGCAATATGTGAACCATGAACTTCCAGATATTCAAGCTGGTTTTAGGAAAGGCAGAGGAACCAGAGATCAAATTGCCAACTCCGCTGGATCATCGAATAATCAAGATAGTGGAAGAAAAACATCTATTTCTGCTTTGTTGACTATGCCAAAGCCTTTGACTGTGTGGATCACAATAAACTGTGGAAAATTCTGAAAGAGATGGGAATACCAGACCACCTGACCTGCCTCTTGAGAAACCTGTATGCAGGTCAGGAACTG
>NW_011494460.1:229919-265898 GCF_000754665.1 Bison bison bison | reverse complement strand
CTAAAGGAGACAGTCCTGGGTGTTCATTGGAAGGACTGATGCTGAGGCTGAAACTCCAATACTTTGGCCACCTCGTGCGAAGAGTTGACTCATTGGAAAAGACTCTGATGCTGGGAGGGATTGAGGGCAGGAGGAGAAGGGGACAACAAAGGATGAGATGGCTGGATGGCATCACCGACTCGATGCACATGAGTTTGGGTGAACTCTGGGAGTTGATGATGGACAGTGAGGCCTGGCGTGCTGCGATTCATGGGGTTGCAAAGAGTTGGACACGACTGAGCAACTGAACTGACCTATTTTTAGGTTTGATAATAGTATTAGAGGTCTGTTTAAAGACAAGTTGTTGTCTTTTAAAGATTTCCACTGAAATATTTACAGATGAAATCATATGATATCTGGGACCTGCTTCAATATAGTGGAAAGGATGAAACGGATGGAGGTGGGGATATGGCAGAATTGGTCTTGGGCTTGTACTTGTTGGCACGAGAGGCATACCTGGGAACTCACTGTATCATTCCATCTACATTTGAGTGTGTTTGAAATTCTCCATAATAAAACAGTAATATTGATACAGTGCCTTTAGTAACAGCTGTGTAAATGAATACAGGCTGTCAGACTACTAAAACCATTCCCTTCACCCTCCTCAACCCAACATAAGCTAACCTTGAACTTCATTTTGTGTTGAAGATACATGCTAAACTTCTTAGGGCAGCCCTGAGAAGTCAGACTCAGACCAAACTGAGCCTTGAGTTCTTGAACTATTAGGAAATTGGGTTGATGTGTCTGGACCCTAATTCCAGATTAAATCAAAGGGGACCTTATACTAAAGGTCAAGGGTGGGGATCCTTTGGGAAGAGACAATGCGGTAATCTCATACTACCCAATTCCTTGAGAGAGTGGCAAGATCAATTAAGGATTTGCAAGCAAAGGCTTTATAAACAGTTATTACACCTAAAACATGTCAGGCATTTTAAAGTTAGAGTAGTGGCAGGTTGGGGTGACAAAGAACGACACTGACTGACTTTGGTGTTCACAGTCCACTTAGCTTCAGGGTTTAAGAGGGCCTTCCCTGATAGCTCAGTTGGTAAAGAATCTGCCTGCAATGCAGGAGACCCGGTTCGATCCCTGGGTTGGGAAGACCCCCTGGAGAAGGGAAAGGCTATGCACTCCAGTATTCTGGCCTGGAGAACTCCATGGACTGTATTGTCTATGGGGTCACAAAGAGTCAGACATGACTGAATGACTTTCACTTCACTCAGGGTTTAAAATTTGCCTATATATCTCTCAGATTTCCTTGGTGGCTTAGATGGTAAAGAATCTGCCTGCTGCCTGCAATTCTGATAGGTTTGATTCCTGGGTCAGGAAGATCCCCTGAAGAAGGGAATGGCAACCCACTCCAATATTCTTGCCTGGAGAATCCCATGGACAGGAGAGTTTGGTGGGCTACAGTCCATGGGGTTGCCAGAGTTGGACATGACTGAGCAACTAACACACTTACATGCATATCCCTCCCCAGCCATCTTCCCTTCTCCTCCCACCTGACCCTAACCTCAGCACATGTGGGAAACCCCTCCCCTTCTTGTTCCAAGGAGGCTGAATACAGCTTGCCTACCTAGTGTTTCCCTGGATTTCCCTACATGAACACACTGTTTATGTAGACCCAGGATGCTGCCATCCCGCCAGGCTTGCATTGTTGTTCTTCTGATGTAATGTTCCCTCTCCCTGCCCACAAACACACAGGACTAAGCCTCACTGCACCCTAAGGTCAGTCTGAAATAAGGCATGATCCTTTGCACATTTTAAGTTAAATTATTTCCCCTTGGAAACCCCAAGTTAAGCCCCGACCACTTCCTAATCTCACACCTACCAATTTCATAATTCATTCAACAAATAGCCTGCTGCTGCTGCTGCTAAGTCGCTTCAGTTGTGTCCGACTCTGTACGACCCCATAGATGGCAGCCTACCAGGCTCCCCTATCCCTGGGATTCTCCAGGCAAGAACACTGGAGTGGGTTGCCATTTCCTTCTCCAATGCATGAAAGTGAAAAGTGAAAGTGAAGTTGCTCAGTCGTGTCCGACTCTCAGCGACCCCATGGACTGCAGCCCACCAGGCTCCTCTGTCCATGGGATTTTCCAGGCAAGAGTACTAGAGTGGGGTGCCATTGCCTTCTCCGAACAAATAGCCTACTGAATGCCTGATATATGTTAGGCTCAGAACTAGGTAATGCAGATAGAAAGGTAAGCAAAAAAAATAAAATAAAAGAGAGAGAACAGGTCCTTGTCTTCACTGCGTTTGCAGACTAGTGAGTTTTAATGATCTAAGTGTTTGCTGAAGGTAGAAACATAGAGGAGACAGAGCAGTAGGCAGGAAATGTCTTCCACACCAGCTCAGGCTAGTTTCCTACCTCTGCCTCTCTCGGTCTAGTTCCCTTTGTCTGGTGGTGGTAGTTTAGTTGCTAAGTTGTGTCCCACTCTTGTGACCCCATGGACTGTAGCCCATCAGGCTGTCCATGGGGTTTCCCAGGCAAGAATACTGGAGTGGCTTGCCATTTCCTTCTCCATTCCTTTGTAGGGGCAGCTTTTTTTTTTCTCACCACTGGAATTGTTCTGGACCATTTCATGACTCATAATCCAGGACATACTCCAAGGACCCAGAGAGAGAATATTTTTCTACAAACTCCTTTAAATCTACTTTCTTAAATCCCCGTTTCTTGCCAGGATTAACCTCTTTCCAGGAAACTTAGAAAAAAGTAGAATTTTAAGATAGGTGATCAAAACTTTGCAAGTTAGAATAAAAGAAAAGCATGTGGAGGCAAGTCTCAACCTTTTGTAAGAAAGAATTTTCTAACAATTTTTCATGTTCAAAATGAAGGGAGTCACCTTGTGATGTTGTCCTTGGAAACGCAACCAGGTAGGATGACTATTTTGCCAAGGCTGTGAAAACTCCTGTTTAATTGCTAAAAATTTCTTTGAACAGTGAAAGTGGGAACACTGAAGGCACTGTAGTATCTGGAAAGGAGAGGAATATCAGGTCAGAGGTGTTTTCCATTTATAGCTTGTATGTAAGATGTTGTGTTGTTGTTGTTGTTTAGTCACTAGGTCGTGTGACTAGTGACTCTTTTGCGACCCCATGGACTGTATTCCACCAGGCTCTTCTGTTCATGGGATTCTCCAGGCAAGAATACTGGAGTGGTTTGCCCTTTCCTTCTCCAGGGGATCTTCCCAACCCAGGGTTCGATCCCAGGTCTCCTGCACTGGCAGGCAGATTCTTTAGCACTGAGACACCAAGGAAGCCCGTATATAGGATGGGTGTAGACAGAAGGTTAGGCATCAGGATTACCATGTGTCAGTGGGTAGGGTACTGGCCCTAGACTGGGAGCAGTGGTGAACCCATCTATCACAGGGCCTACATCCTCAGTAGAGACTTGAGCAGAATCTGTATGGAGAGCTTTTTTTTTTTAACTGCAGCTTCCAAAGTGTTGATATCTTCTGGGGGGTCTGAAGACATCTAGGGTAGTTTGAGTCATCTCTTAGGCCATTCTCAAGGGGATGGCCCTGGCTATGTTGCCAGTTATAGAGTTTGACACACCAAGTTGACGTACTGCTTAGGTCTAGATCCTCTTGAAACACAGCCACCGCCACTACCACCACCAATCATTGTGTTAGATAATGCTGGGTAACAAAAAACTGTGAAACCCTAGTGACCTATGACAACAAAATTTACGTTTCACTTTACACTACGTGCTCACTACAGATTGGCGGAAGTTTGCTCAAGTCTCCTCCTCTGGAATCCATGCTGATGAAATTTGTTGTTCCTTGTTCAGTCGCTCAGTCACGTCCAACTGTTTGAGACCCTGTGGATGGCAGCCTGCCAGGCTTCCCTGTCCTTCACTGTCTCCCGGAGTTTGCTCAAACTCATGTCCATTAAGTTGATGATGCCCTCCGACTTTAGCATAGTCAGTGAAGCAGAAATAAATGTTTTCCTGGAATTCCCTTCCTTTTTCTATGCTGATGGAATAGCCCCCATCTGGAACTTTGTCAGCTACCATGGTTGAGGGAGTAAGAGAATATAAACATTGTTTACCAGCTCTTAAAATTTCCTATTGAAATTGGGTGTTTGGTTTCTGAGTTGTGATTAAGATGGTACTTTGACCATATTAGATTTGAGATCCCAGAAAACCTGGGTCCAGCCTCCCACTAGCAATTTTATTTACCAGATCCTGAAAAAAAAAGTATTTGAAGAAAATAATAAGAATCCTAAACAGAAACAGACTTGCAGACATAGAAAACAAGTTTGTGGTGACTGAGGGGGAGGAAGGGGTGGGGAAGGGATAAATTAGGAGTTTGGGATTAGCACATATAAACTACTTTTCATAAACTAGATAAACAATAAGATCCCACTGAATAGCAAGGGCTTCCCAGGTGGTGCTACTGGTAAAGAACCCACTTGCCAATGACAAGAGATGCAGGTTCAGTTCCTGGGTCAGGAAGATCCCCTGGAGGAGGCCAGGGCAGCCCACTCCAGTATTCTTGCCTGGAGGTTCCCATGAACAGGGAGCCTGGCAGGCTACAGTCCATGGGGTCGCAAAGAGTCAGATGTGACTGAAGTGACTTAGCACGCATGTACACATGCAGCACAGGAAACTATATTCAGTATCCTCTAATAAACCTAGTGGGAAAGAATTTTAAAAAATTATAAGAAAATACACCATCTTGCCATGGATGTGTGTGTGTATCCCCAGTGAAGAATTTCAGTGAGCAAGGAAGGACACCACCGGGAACTCTACATAAGCCTGGGAAGCTGGGGGCTATAAAAGGGGTTAATTATCTGTTCTGCTTGCTTCTACTCCACAGCCTGGATCAGAATCTTATTATTGTAACTCCACGTATGCCAACAAGAGGCTAAAGTGAGCACAAGATAGAAGGGAAGGAACTAGAGAGCGTTGGTCTCAAAATCCAGTGGAGAGCTGGTCTAGGGTGCATGTCCATCACTGGAGAACCCAGAAAGAGAAACAGAGCATGAGCCTGCCAGACAGAGGGTGTTGGGGTGTTGGGTGGCGGGCTCTCTCAGGAAGGATGGGCTGAGACCATACCTTCACCTCTTGGGTGTTGAGGAAGAGAGGGAGAAGGGACCACATCACATGTACATATTCCCTTTTCAACCATTTCAACATCTCTAGTCAAGCAGCATAGCCCAAAAAGCCATCTTCATAAATCCATGGCAACCATCACAGGTCAGTACTAAAGAGGAAATCATGAGCAGATGGGGTTTCCTAACCATGGTTTCCCTCTGGGCAGGGTTGGAGTGAAGTGGGAGAATGAGCAGGGCTTTAATATGGCATTCTTTCCCCTCGACCTTGTTATCTGACAAGAGTGGCCCTAAACTGAAGCATGTAGATGCATGTAGGAGATTAGTTAATAATCTGTTTTTATTTCTTGGTAGGAAGGTGTGTCACTTTAATGCTTAGACTTTAAAAAGTTTTTTGTAGGTTGTTGTTTATGCTGACTCCTTATAATTTTATTCTGTATTTTCCAAGCATGTACAAGTATTTTTAGTTTTTCTTAAAGGTGAGAAGTGGTCTATTTTTTACCTTACACATAGCATGTGGTTAGGGACTATGACTAGGTGTGAATGTCCTTTCCAGCTTCTAATTTGGTTCTCTAGCTACTTTCTTTCCAGCCAGGATTCTTAACAGCAAAGAGAAAAAGTAATGTAGTCTCAATAAGTAAGATATTTTAATTTTTTGCACACAGTGATTTATTAATAGCAGGCAACTCTTGGTTTTTCTTTCCTTATTTTTTTAATTGGAGGAAAATTGCTTTACAACGTTGTGTTGGTTCCTGCCATACAACAGTGTGAATCAGTCATAATTATATAGATATTTCCTCTCTTGAGCCTCCCTCCGTCCTCCATTCCACCCCTCTAGGTCATCACAGAGTGCCAGGGTGGGCTCCCTGAGTTATATAGCAACTTCCCATTAGCTGGCTGTTTCACACGTGATAGTGTATATATGTCAGTGCTACTTTCTCGATTCTTCCCATCCTTTCCTTCCCTTGCTGAGTCCACAAGTCCGTTCTCTGTCCGTGTCTCCATTCCTTCCCTGCAAATAGATTCATCAGTGCTATTTTTCTAGATTCCATATATATGCGTTCCTATGCAATATTTATTTTTCTCTTTCTGACTTACTTCACTCTGTATAATAGGTTCTAAGTTCACTCAACTCAGTAGAACTAACTCAAATTCGTTCCCTTTTTGTGGTTTCATTGTATATATGTCCTACATCTTCTTTATCTGTTCATCTGTCAGTGGACATCCAGGTTGCTTCCATGTCCTGGCTATTGTAAACAGTGCATTTCCTGTTTTTTCTTAACAACAGATAAGTTTTATTTAGACTTTCAGATATGAAGTTGATCACAAAGTCATAGTATGTGAGCTTATTTCTGAGGGTAAAAGTAGTCAGAATACTTTAGCAGATTCTGAGAAGTGAAGTTACTCAGTGGTGTACGATTCTTTGTGATCCCATGGACTGTAGCCTACCAGGCTTCTCTGTCCATGGCATTTTCCAGGCAAGAGTACTGGAGGGGGTTGCCATTTCCTTTCCAGGGGATCTTCCCAACCCGGGGATCAAACCCAGGTCTCCCGCATTGCAGGCAGACACTTTACCCTCTGAGCCATGAGGGAAGCCCCCTAGCAGATTCCAGGCATGTAAATTACCCTGATGGTAGGTGCTGAGAAGGACTGATGAGGGCTGATTATTTCATAATCATACAAAAAAAGAAGCGCTCAGTATTACAGCCAAAGTCTAAATCCATATTTCTGGTTAATAACTAATGTTATTTTAAAAAATTCACCTGTGTTATATTTGGACAGGGCTTCCAAGGTGGCACTAGTAATAAAGAATCTGCCTGCCAGTGCAGGAGACACAAGAGATACAGGTTCGATACCTGGATTGGGAAGATCCCCCGGAGAAGGAAATGGCAACTCACTCCAGTATTCTTGTCTGGAAAATTCCATGGACAGAGGAAGTAGCCTGGTGGGCTACAGTCCATGGGGTTGCAAAGAGTCAGACACGACTGAACTATTAACACTTTCACTCTTTGTATATCCAAAATTACTATGGGAGTCAACTTTCTCAAGATGACTTGATTTTTATGCAGTTTAGACACACTGTAAAATCATATGTTTTGTTTCTTGGTTCAGGAATTCTGTTACTTCTAAGATGAAGGAACGTGATAACTGCAGTTTAAAAAGGAATGTTATCTATGAAGGGTGTCAAAATAAGTTCTCATCTGTTCAGTTGATCTTAACTTCTTACACTGGAGGGAGTTGCTCAAGAATCCTCATCTCTCTTGTATTTCTTTCTCCCCATTCATTGTTCCCAGATTGTAGCTGGGCTCCCTTTGCCTGATCCTGGATTTGAGGATTTGACATCACTTTGAAATTTGCTTCTGGCTTTTTCAGATTTGATAACCTTCAAGACAGCCTTCCTGCCATTTTGGGCCTTAGCACCCCCCACCGTGTCTCAGCTCTTCTCATCTTTTTGGTCATAGGGTTCCTCTCCTGATTGCAGGAGTAGACCTTCGTGGCCCTGAGCCAGAGCTGCTGGGAGACGTTCTCCTGGGACATGGACCTTTGGTTCACCCAGCCTAGCACTGAGCAGCAGTGTCTGGGGCTGGTAATCCTGGTGGGCAGTCAGATTCTTAGAGTCTCCAGAACTGGGGTGGAGTCAGCGGATGTGAAAAAGCTCCATGAATGAAAGTCACTCAGTTGTGTCTGACTCTGCGACCCCATAGACTGCAGCCCGCCAGACTCCTCTGACCATGGAATTCTCCAGGCAAGAATACTGGAGTGGGTTGCCATTCCCTCCTCCAGGGGATCTTCCCAACCCAGGGATCAAACCTGGGTCTCCTGCATTTCAGGCAGATTCTTTACTGTCTGAGCCACCAGGAAAGCAGAAAAGAAGCTTCCTGAGGGACACAGAAGATCTTTTCCTGAACAGGTGCTTAGTGATCGTCAGGCAGGCGCCTCTGTCTGGAGGGATGTGTGTTCCTCACTCTGGTTTGCTGTCTCCGCTGCCTTGAGTTGCTGTTAGTGTGTAAACTTTGTCTTGTACCTCTATTTTCTTGTTTTGTTTTTTTTTGCAATTTTTAAAAAAGTTTTATTTATTTTAGTTTTGGCTGAGCTGGGTCTTCATTGCTATGTGGGCTTTCTCTAGTTGCTGAGCTGGGGCTGCTTTTCCTTGTGGTGCACAGGCTTCTCATTGCAGTGGCTTCTCTTGTTGCGGAGCACAGGGTCTAGGGGCAGGAGCTTCAGGAGTTGCAGCTCCTGGGCTCTAGAGCACAAGCTCATTAGTTGTGGTACCAGCTTTGTTGCCCCACAGCATGCAGGGTGAACCAGTATCCCCTGCACTGGCAGGTGGATTCATAAACACTGAACCACCAGGAAAGTTCATGCGCTTATATGTGAGGAACTTGTGTCCATTCACATCAACCACAGCTCTGTCACCCTTGTGACCACTGTACACAGTTCCTGTCCCTGGTTCACACAGCTCAACTCATGCCTGGGAGGTCCCTCAAGACCCTGAGTGGGAGCCAAGAATGCAGACATTCAAAGGGACAGGCCTACTCCGGGCCATTGAACTTTCTCTCTCTATAAAAACAAATACTCAGTGGTTTTGAGAACCTAGAGCATTTACCTAGACAATGAGCTTTTTGAAGTCAAGGACTCTATCTTACTCATGTTCTCCCTGCGCTCCTTCCAACGCCTCGCACAATACCTGGTCCAATACCACCTACCTAGCAGTGGTACTGGAATTTTAGGAGCTAAATTAATGACCCTTGCTTTCCTTAAGTTGGGAACCAATCAAGAAATAGACAAAGGAGTCAGATAGCTGGAAATCAACCATCTGCAGCTAGCTCATAAACTGCCTTTGTTCAGATTAGAAAAAGGCATTTTTTTCTTCTTTTGGACAAATGAAGTAGAAGAAAACTTCCACTGCAGGAAGATGATGTGAAGATAGACTGACTCTCTGGGTGGATAAGTGAGAAGAAAGCTGTGGGGAGCTGGCTTGGTGTGCAGGAGTTGGGCTGGATTTAGTCTTTGCTTGTCCCCAGGGCTGGTACCTTTGTGCAGGTGCCTCTGGAGATCAAAGCAGAAGCATGTTTTATATATATATATATATATATATATATATATATATATGTATTTTTTTTTTAAATAATAAAAGTTGAACTAGAGCATATTGCATAGATATACCACTGCAGTGGACTTTCTAATAATCTACCGGTGGGATTCCCTGGTGGCCCTGTGGTCAGGACTCCACACTTTCATTGCCCAGTGCCCTGTTCAATCTCTGGTTGGTAAACTATGCTCTCGCAAACAGAAACTAAGGTCTGTTACCCCACCATCAACCAGTCATAGAATTGAGTACAAGCTGATGATATACCCTGTGACCCTCTACCTCACATCGTCTTTAAAAGCCTGCCTTGGAAGTCATCGAGGAGTTTGGGCCTTTGAACATGAGCTGCCCGTTCTCCTTGCAATAGACACTGTAGTTTAGATTGGCTTTGCTGTGTCAAAGCAGACCCAAGTGTGGTTTGGTAACACTTTCTCCCAAAGTCCACTATAGTATACTTCCTTTTTCTGTCTTGGATGGAGTGAGTGAGCAGGTGGGAGAGAAACTATGGAAATTATTGTTGCAGAAGTTCTTACCCTTGGAATCATGAGACCAGGAGAAAGGAGGTTCTCAGTGACATAGTAGTTAACGTTTGCTGAATGAGTGAATACGTTTTAAGAAGAGGCAGATGTGAAATTTACTGTATAAATATAGTTAAGAATGAACAATTGTAGAACAGCTAGGTGGCAAGTCTGGTGGTCTAAATGAATGTTTTGTGACTTGCTGATGAATCAGGAATATGTAAACCATACTTGACTTTTTATCGGGAGGGCTTTGTTAACCTTTGACATTGGAGGTGGGGAGATTGATTACAGATAAAGGAACAGAAAAATGGTCTTTTGAAGGGCTTAAGTGTTCAGAGAGTGAGTTGGAAAGTACTCAAGATATGTCCATTTTAGTGGAGAAAGATGAATCAACTCATTTGGAAACCATTCAAATCTGACTAGAGAGAGGGGAGATAAGGAATGAGAGCAATGATTTCTTAACTTGGGTATATTTGAACAGACTTTATCTCTAGTGGATAAAATGAGAGTTAACTTTTACTCCTTGGAAGGGAAAAAAAAAAGAGGTAGACCTATAAATTCTCAGGTTGCTGCTTCAGAGGGAGATACCTGACGGAAGAAGTGTGAAGGCTTATGCTGTGCCTTTTGTAAGTACTCTGTATGTTATCTTATTTCTTATCCTCAAATTACATGAATTAGGGCTAATTCATGTTATAGGTTATTTAACTCCTATTAGTTTGTCGACTTAGTTGCTGCTGTTCAGTCTCCCAGTTGTGTCCGACCCTGTGTAACCCCACGGGCTGCAGCACGCCAGGCTTCCCCGTCCTTCACCATCTCATGGAATGTGCTCAAACTCATGTCCATTGAGTTGATGATACCATCCAACGGTCTCATCCTCTGTCTCCCCCTTCTCTTCCTGCCCTCAATCTTCCCCAGCATTGGGGTCTTTTCTCAGCATCAGGGTCTTTTCCCCATAGTGGGCTTTTCAGCTTAGTGTCAGCTACAAATTGGCACTTGCCATGGGCATTTGCCATCTGCCTGTGACCTTCAACATGCCCTGAGTGAGTTCAGAGTGAAGAGGAATTCTGTGCTTCAGGGAATTAAATTTAGATATTTTCAGGAACTGTTTTCATGATCCCAGTCTTTGCATCTTCTGATATCTAAAAAAGCACTAAATCCCTTCATGATGACATCAGATGCTCCTCATGTGACTCATCATGTCATCATGCTGCTCAGAGGATATCAAGTGACTAGCAGAAAACCTCTTGTAAAGTAAGTGGTTGACTGCATTGCACTCTCCCTTCACCAAAATCTTATATATTGACCTTCTCCCACTGCCTCTTTGAGCAGTCTTTCAGAGCTCTTTGAGGTGCTGTGTCCTGGGCTGCAGTCCTCATTTTGCCCTCAAATAAAACTTAACTCATAACTCTCATGTTGTGCATCTTTTTAGTCAACATTAGTCAAGGATTTTGAGGTCCTAAAACCTATGAAACAAATGAAATTTGATGGTGGAAGAAAAGATCAGCTTTTGGGTAACCAGGAGGCTGGATGATAGCAATACCTTCTTGGAGGTATTTGAGACTAAATTAGTAATCTATTGCCCCATGAACAACTACTCCAAGATTTAGCGGCTTGAAACAATAGTCATTAGTTAGCTTATAGTTAGGGTATGGGATCAGCTTGGTTTTCCTACTGGTCTTAGCTGGGCTTACTCATGAGTCTCTGGTCACCTGCTAGATAAGTTAGTGAGTCAGCTGGGAAATTGGTTGGTCTCAGATGGCCTCCTTCACATGTCCAGTAGTTGGCTGGCTGTTAGCTAGAGTATCTCTGTGTCCTCCTCCACTGGCCTCTTATCCTCTAGCACATTACAGCAAGCCTGTAAAGAGACAGTTTTGGGTTTTTAGGTGCAGCAAGGGAGCCAGCCCCTGCACTTTTAAGCCTCTGCTATACCTCTTGTTTGCTTACGTCCCACTTGGCAGCTCATGTGGCCAAATGATTCAAAGAGTGGAGAAATCAAGTCTTTCTTATGGGAGGCTCCAAATTGCCGCTGGGTGGGGAGGGGTTTGATGCAGTTTTTACCATCTGCTACAGCTGTGAAGGCTGCAGATTTGAAGAAAGAAAGAGAGGGGTGTGAAGAAGGGAAGGGTGAAGATGATTTTTGTCTACTTCAAAGCTTTTCCTGGGATTGCGCCTAGCTTGGGCCAAGCACCATTGTGTAGTAAAGAAAATTCTGGCAGATGTGGAAGCTAAAGTTCATACCAGAAATTATTGGAAAGGGGAAAACTGTTAGAGTAAAGGGGTTTGGTTGGGAAAAGGGAAAATTATTAGAGGAAAGGAGTTTGGTTGATTTGAGGATACATATTGCAAAAATTGTGGTTGTTGTTTAGTCACTCAATTGTGTCTGACTCTGTGACCCCCTGAACAACAGCCTGCGAGGCTGCTCTGTCCATGGAATTTTCCAGGCAAAAATACTGGAGGAAGTTACCATTTCCTACTCCAGGGGATCTTCCCGACCCAGGGATTGAACCCACATCCCTTGAATTTCCTGTATTCATAGGCAGATTCTCTAACACTGAGCCACCAGTTCAGTTCAGTCGCTCAGTTGTGTCAGACTCTTTGCAACCCCATGGACTGTAACAGGCCAGGCCTCCCTGTCCTTTACTAACTCCTGGAGTTTACTCAAACTCATGTCCATTGAGTCGGTGATGCCATCCAGCCATCTCATCCTCTGTTGTCACCTTCTCCTCCCACCTTCAATCTTTCCCAGCATCAGGGCCTTTTCCAATGAGTCAGTTCTTCACATCAGGTGGCCAAAGTGTTGGAATTTCAGCTTCAGCATCAGTCCTTCCAATGAATATTCAGGACTGATTTCCTTTAGGATGGACTGGTTGGATCTCCTTGCAGTCCAAGAGACTCTCAAGAGTCTTCTTCAACACCACAGTTCAAAAGCATCAATTCTTGGATGCTCAGCTTTCTTTATAGTCTGACTCTCACATCCATACATGACTACTGGAAAAACCATAGCTTTGACTAGACAGAGCTTTGTTGGCAAAGTAATGTCTCTGCTTTTTAATATGCTGTCTAGGTTGGTCATAACTTTTCTTCCAATGAGCAAGTGTCTTTTAATTTCATGGCTGCAATCACCATCTGTAGTGGTTTTGGAGCCCCCAAAATAAAGTCTGTCACTGTTTCCCCATTTATTTACCATGAAGTGATCTTAGTTTTCTGAATGCTGTTTTAAGCCAACTTTTTCATTCTCCTCTTTCACTTTCATTAAGAGGCTCTTTAGTTCTTCACTTTTGGCCATAAGGGTGGTGTCATCTGCATATCCAAGGTTATTGATATTTCTCCCGGCAATCTTGATTCCACCTTGTGCTTAATCCAGCCCAGCGTTTCTCATGATGTACTCTGCATATAAGTTAAATAAGCAGGGTGACAATATACAGCTTTGATGTACTCCTTTTCCTATTTGGAACCAGTCTGTTGTTCCATGACCAGTCCTAACTGTTGCTTCCTGACTTGCATACAGGTTTCTCAAGAGGCAGGTCAGGTGGTCTGGTATTCCCATCTCTTTAAGGATTTTTCACAGTTCGTTGTGATCCTCACAGTTTGTTGTGATCCACACGGTCAAAGGCTTTGGCATGGTCAATAAAGCAGAAATAGTTTTTCTGGAACTCTCTTGCTTTTTTGATGATAAAATGGATGCTGGCAATTTGATCTCTGGTTCTTCCAAATCCAGCCTGAACATCTAGAAGTTCATGGTTCACGTACTGTTGAAGCCTGGCTTGGAGATTTTGAGCATTACTTTACTAGCGTGTGAGATGAGTGCAATTGTGCGGTAGTTTGAGCATTCTTTGGCATTGCCTTTCTTTGGAATTAGAATGAAAATGGACCTTTTCCAGTCCTGTGGCCACTGCTGAGTTTTCCAAATTTGCTGGCATATTGAGTGCAGCACTTTCACTGCATCATCTTTTAGGATTTGAAATAGCTCAACTGGAATTCCATCACCTTCACTAACTTTGCTCGTAGTGATGCTTCCTAAGGCCCACTTGACTTCGCATTCCAGGATATCTGGCTCTAGGTGAATGATCACACCATTGTGAGTATCTGGGTCGTAAAGATCTTTTTTGTATAGTTCTTCTGTATATTCTTGCCGCCTCTTCTTAATATTTTCTGCTTCTGTTAGGTCCATACCATTTCTGTCCTTTATTGTGCCCAGAAGCCCTTTAAAGTTCATACCCAATTACAACCAAGATTTTTCCAGTGGGTCAGCAGGTAAAGAATCTGCCTGCAATGCAGGAGACACAGGAAATGTGGATTTGATCCCTGGGTTGAGAAAATCTCCTGGAGAAGGAAATGGCAACCCAATCCTGTATTCTTGCTGGAAGAATCCTATGGACAGAGGAACCTGATGCTCTGTAGTCCATAGGGTCACAATGAGTCAGCATGACTTAATGGCTAAACAGTAATGAATTGCAAAATTATTTTTAAATGTTGCACAAAACTCAGTCTTAAATATTGTTAGATATTACTTACATACTAGCAATTTCTTAGGTAATACTTCCATATTACTTCCCTATTACTCAGTCCAGTAATCTAGATCTGGTATTACCCTCTCTTTATCTGGATAGGAAAACTGGGTTATAGGATGTTATCCAACTCATGAAATTGTATGTAAGAAGCTTGAAAAACAAAATCGTACTTATTAAACCTGAACCTGACATTGATGAAAAAGTATCTTTTCCTTTATTGCTGTGGAAACGTGAGGTAAGGGCAGACATCTTACCACAGTTTCTTTATTATCAGCTGTGTCTGGAAATAAAAGGCCAGTATCACTGAACTGTGCATGCTGGAGCCTTGATGAGACAATTAATGATCTGAGCAGAGCATCATTTCAGAAATGGGAGGAGGTGAGGAATGGTGTGAGGAAACTGCTTTCTTCCCTTCAGTGAGCTCATCTGTCAAGGGACTAAATTAAGAAAGAAAGTAGAGCCAAGGAAAGAGCTTGGCTCATTTTCTTCTCATCTGGGTCTTATCTTCTCTAGCTAGCCTGAAATCTTGAGGCCTCTTGAAGTCCCAACTTTGTCTTAGTAAATTGAGGTTGTTATGATTTGTGTCTTAGACTATTCAGGAATCTATCTTAAAATCAAGGCCTGGACTTTACAACATCCCAACTCCTTTACATCTTGTCTTTGTGTTTATTCATCTGATATTTTCTTTAAAACCTTTTTTCTTTTGTGTTGGGATATAGTCGATTAACAATGTTGTAATGGTTTCAGGTGAACAGCAAAGGGACTTAGTCATACATATACATGTATGATTTTTTCTAATTGATATCTTTTTTTAGAGAAGTTCAGCTCACAGCAAAATTGAAGGGACAGTGTGGAGATTTTCCATATACCACCTGCCTTCACTCATGCAAAGCCTCCCCGAGTTTCAACATCCCCTGCCAGAGTATACATTTGTTTGATTAAAAAAAAAACACAAAAACTTTGTTATTTTGAAACAATTTTAAACATAGAAAGGTTAAAAGAATAATAGAGACGTCTATGTACCCTTTATACAGATTTAAAAATTTTTAATATTTTGCCACATTTGCTTTTTTTGTATTCTCCCTACACCCTCCCCCCATAAATATATATAAAATCATTTGAGCACATATTACAGTATGATTCCCTTTGACCTCTTAATACTTTGTGTTTCCTGAGAAAAATGATATGTTTTTTAACATTATCATAGTATGGTTGTCAAGTTTAGGATAATATTGACACAATACTTTTTCCCCCATCTATAGTTCATAATCCAATTTGTCAATTATCCCAGTGATGTCTTTTTTCTCTCTAATACAGGATCCATTTCAGGTTCCTGTATTGCAATTGGTTGTCCTATCTCTGTTGTGTCCAGATTGATTTCTTTAGCTTCTTAAAAAAGTTCTTTAATAACAAATGATTGATATTTTCAAAGAATACAGGATAGGATGTTCATCACTTTGGGTCTGTCTGGTGTTTCCTGTTGATTAGACTTAGATCATGTGCGCCTACCCATCCACAACATCAGTGTATTTTCCTTTTCAGAGTACTACATCATCCGTTTGCCCTTACTGGTGATGCTAATTTGGTCACCTAACCAAGATGTTCTGGTTTCTCCATGTATGGTTATTGTAATTATTTTTTTCTTTCACTGCTAAGTCATCTGTGGGGAGACACTCTGGGACTATGCACATATCCTTCTCCTCATTGAGCTCTTCTCACTGGGATGCAGTGAATGAGTCTTTATTATGATAGTTTCAGGGTGTTTTTTCCCTATCTCATTACATAATTTTATCCTTTTTCCCACAGTTGTGTTTTGTTGAAAGATTTACTTTTGTTTCAGGTTTGGAGGATTAATTAACAAAAGAAACTACTTGTTACACATAAACAGTTTCAATTTTTAATAGATTATTTAATTTAATTTTAATATGCAGTCATTAAAAGAAAATAAATAGAAGCAATAGAGAGAAGTAACCAAGTATACATCACCAAATTGGGCTGATACCTATGGGCTTCCTTGGTGGCTCAGCTGGTAAAGAATCTGCCTGCAATGCAGGAGACCTGGGTTCAATCCCTGGGTTGGGAAGATCCCCTGGAGAAGGAAATGGCTACCCACTCCAGTATTCTGGCCTGAAGAATTCCATGGACTGTATTGTTCATGGGGTTGCAAAAAGCTGGACATGACTGAGCAACTTTCACTTTCATTAATCCAGACTTGAAAAGCGCTGGAAAGTACCAAATGACAGCAATCTGGAGTTCCAGTTGAGAAAGGGTCCTGGGCAGTGTATCCACTCCATGGGTGAGATTTCAAATTGCATCTTTGGGGGTTCTTGCTTATAATCCCAGGCCACAAACTGATACTGTTATCAGTTTGCTTGCAAAAATGCAGCTCCAGTTTTTAACTTTTACAAAGCTGTTTGTTTCACCTTTTGAGTCATAAGATTCCTTAGACCGTGAGGGATTGGCTAGGTCTCCAGGGGCTGAAGAAATTTCAACATCCACTTGCTTTCTTATCCAAAGTGCTGTTTGACTTGCTGGAAATGACTGATGCGCTTGCAGGTAGGCATGTAGGCTAGGTAGGTCCAGGCAAGGTCAGAAGTCAGTCAGAGCCCTGCTCCCCTGAAGCCTGAACAAGACTATCTTCATTTAAATTTCCCTAACAAGTTGAAACTTGGCTCCAAAAATTATCATCAAATTATTTTCTCAATCTTACACTACACACAAAATAGTGTCAGAATAACTACACCAGTATCATGATGACAAACCCAGCAGAAAGAGCTCTTGATTTTTTTGTAGCTATTTTATTCTCTAGATTGTGGGGATAATGTCAAAATACTGTGCTCAAAAGTTACTTGGATTGATTCTCTTTCCTCCCCTTCTATGTGGTATTTATCTTTTGATTCCCTGGATTGGGAAGATCCTCTGGAGGAGGGCATGGCAACCCACTCCAGTATTTTTCCTGGAGAATCCCACAGACAGAGGAGCCTGGTGGGCTATGGTCCATAGGATCACAAAGAGTCAGACATGACTGAAGTGACTTAGCATGCACGTACTCAATATAGTTATTAAACTACAGTGTGTTAATTTGTTTTTGTGTCTATTAAGTTTTAGTTTTCTTCCCCCCACTTTCACTCCATTCTTTCAAACTTAAAATCTATAGCTTACCTTTTTAGCCTCCCAGGAATGCCATAATAGAGTACCATCGACTGGGTGGCTTGAGAAGAGAAATTAATTTTCTCACAATTCTGGAAGACGGGAGTCCAAGACAAAGGTGCTGATAGGGTTGGTTTCTTCTCCTAGTTTACAGATGGCACCTTCTCCCTTTGCGCTTGCATGAGCTTTCCTCCGTACTTAAGCCCCCCTGGTGTATCTTCCTCGTATGAGGATACTGGTTCTATTGGATTCTCATCCTTTGACCTCATTTAAGCTTGGTTACATCCTAAAAGTCCCATCCTCTAAGTGATATTGAGTTTCAGGGCTTCGTAGGTGAATTTTGAAGGGTACACAATTCAGTCTATAATACCCACAGCCTTTGGCTCTCTTGTGAAACTCTTGATACTGTTTTTGAACTCATTGAAGCTGCTGACCCTTTTTGATTCAGTTCCCTCCTTGTCCACCTGTTTATATGCTTCCTTATTTATTATTTTCACAAATTCATCCAATCATTCATTTTTGAGTAATTTACTCATTCAAAAAACTATTTCTTGAACACCTACTAAGCATAGGCTCTTTGCTAGACATAGGAGATATAATGGTGAGGAGGAAAGCAGAGAAAAGATAAATTCCAAGAGTTTACAGTCAACTGGGGGAGTCTGACATTGATCAAAGAGTAATCCAAATAATAATTGCATTTTTAATTTCTTAAACATGTAAGATGACAGTGAAACTGTGCTCCAAAGAATTGTATAACAAAGTGAAAGTGTTAGTCGCTCAATTGTGTCTGATTCTTTGTGACCCCATGGATTGTAGCCCAACAGGCTTTTCTGTCCATGGCATTTCCCAGGCAAGAATACTGGAAGGGGTTGCCTTTCCCTTCTCCAGGGATCTTTCTGACCCAGGGATCCAACTCAGGTCTCCCGCTTTGTAGGCACATTCTTTACCATCTGAGCCACCAGGGAAGACCATAAGAAAGTGTAAGAGGAGGGAACTGACATATTTGGTATTATCAGGAAAGGCATCTCCTGTAAAATGATATCTATGCTGCATCTACTGGAAGGCCAAGAGTTCACTGGAGAAAGAGAAATAAAGGAGAAGGGGAGGTGGTCTAATAGGGAACTGATGGTTCCAGCAAAGGAACAGAATACCCTAAGGACTATCATTTTAATAATCTGCACCAATACTGTCAAATTCTTTGCCAATAGTAATACTAATACTCCAACAGAGTATTAGTTCAACCATTTATAGAATAACGTTGCTATAAGGCACACCTCTATGTGGATTAGTTCCACTGCAGATTCATTGCCTGCAGTAATAGTAGCCTTTACTACTATAGTTTGCTGATGTTTCTGTGTTTCTGGGCAATTCTCTTTCTCTTGAATGTGAAAGTGAAAGTCGCTCAGTCGTGTCTGACTCTTTGTGACCCCATGACTATAATGTCCATGGAATTCTCCAGACCAGAATCCTGGAGTGGGTAGCCTTTCCCTTCTCCAGGGGATCTTCTCAACTCAGGGACTGAACCCAGGCCTCCTGCATTGCAGGTGAATTCTTTACCAGCTGAGCCACAAGGGAAGCCCAAGAATACTGGAGTGGATAGCCTATCCCTTCTCCAGCGGATCTTCCTGACCCAGGAATCAAACTGGGGTCTCCTGCATTGCAGGCGGATTCTTTACCAACTGAGCTATCATTGCTGCTGCTCAAAAGCTGATTCAAACCTGGCTAGGTTTCCTTGAGCAACCTTGCCCATTATATCCTATGAATGAATTTTCCTAACACACAGCAAATAGAAGCTGTTACACGAGAACATCCTGAATATTAATATTTATTAGTATTTAAAAATACTATATGGCGAGGAGGAAAGCAGAAAAAAGATACATTCCAAGAGTTTATAGCCATATGCTGGGGAGCTTGGTGCTGTTTATCTAGCTCCCTGACTTCCCAACATCCAATTTGCCATCCACTCTTGTTCATTCAACCTTGTCGATATCTTTTAAGTGTCTTTTTTTTTTTTTTTAACTCTACTTATTTCAGACTCTTGCAATCTCCCTCTTACATTTCTACAAAAACCTGTTTAAATATTCTACTCCTTGCCTCCTATCTTATCTCCTTTTAATTTATCTTTTATAGGGCATCAGGGACAGTCTCTGATTCACTATATTCTACATTAAAAGAATGAGTGTGGTCTTCGGAGCAGAACAAGCTCTCCCATATATTAATAGTTATATGTCTTTCTGTGAGTGACTTAATTTCTTTAAGTTTCAGCATTTAACTAAAATCTGTAAAATGAAGATACTAATACCCATACTTGGTTCTTGTATGTAAAATGTGCTCAAGCTGACCTGCTAGCATACTACTAATGGTTAGCATTGAACTGTGGGGTGGCACTGTACTAACTGCTTTATGTGCACTATCGCATTTATCTTTTCCAGAAGATGAAAAATTTGCACAAATTCACACAGAAAATAAAGTGGTGAAGAATTCATGCTCAGTTAGCCTCCAAAACACCTGCTCTTCACCACACAACTATAGCTATTATGAGCGAGAGAGTGGGAAACTGAGAACATTGTGAAACGTAGCTGCTAGATGAACTTGGACAAGTTTCTTAAAGATTTTGAGCATCAGTTGTTTTATCTGTAAAATGAGGATATAATACATACAATATTGTATAGAGAGTTACATTGAATTAATGTAGAAGGTAAAAGGCAAGAAATATTAATAAAGAATATCTATGTCATTATTTCTAGACTAGAAATACAGTTTTTGAGCTATTCTGTTTAAAAATTATGTTGCTCTCTCTCTGTAGGGTCTGCATAAAGCCCACTATCTTTAGCAAAGTCCACTAAGCTATGTATTAAGGTGTCTTTCCCTTGTCTTCCATTTTGAGGTTTAATGATGACCATTTGGTGTTCTTCTAAACATGCGTTGCTTTCATAGAACTTCCTGCCTTTGTTTGGCTGTGAGATTGGTTCCCTGACCAGGGATCAAACCTGTGCCCCCTGCATTGAGAGCTGAGTCTTAACCACTGGACCAGCAGTGAAGTCTCTTTGCCTTTTTAAAGGCTGCTTTCGTGACCTGAAAAACGGCCCCTCCTTCTCTTGCTCCCACCCCAGTATTTTCTTTTCTGGCTAACTTAAGTTTTTCAGTACTTGCATCACCTCCCCCCGCCCTTTTTTTTTTTTTTTTTAACAAATCTGTATTTGTTTAACATCTTCAACTCCCTCAATTATAGTTGAATGACCTTTCTCAGATGACTTTGTAAGTGGACATGCATCCATAGAATCTCATTTCACAATTTTTTTACCAGTCATTTTTCCTCACTAGACCGTGAGCTATCAGAGGGGTAAATATTGTGTCTTTCTCATCTGTATGACAAGACTTAGCACAGTGTGGGTGCAAGGTTGAATGCCTGATGTGTGAGGACTAAATGCAGTGCTTGGAAGTATAGAGCCTGGGTCTTGGCAGGTATTTAATAATAAATATTTTCTGACATTTTAATAATTTTTAATATTGGTTACAGTCATGCTGCTGCTGCTGCTGCTGCTAAGTCGCTTCAGTCGTGTCTGACTCTGTGCGACCCCATAGATGACAGCCCACCAGGCTCCCCCACCCCTGGGATTCTCCAGGCAAGAACACTGGAGTGGGTTGCCATTTCTTTCTCCAATGCATGAAAGTGAAAAGTGAAAGTGAAGTCGCTCAGTCGTGTCCGACTCTTAGCGACCCCATGGACTGCAGTCATAAGTGTATATTAATAATATTTATTTAATTATTTATAATGTAAGGGTGATGTTTGTCTCTTTGTTCCATTGTACACATTTCAGAATTTAAACAACGTATTTAGGAAAGTCTTTCTTCTACAGTTTATCCTATTATCAGTTGAGTAATTAAAAGGTGTTTCTGCAAACTACTTATTTTCCTCATTGTCCAGACATGGTGAAAGTCTCCAATTACGATTATTATTTTTAAAGCACACCTGTTAACCAAATGTGATGTCTTTTGTTGTTAGCTGACCTAAGATAAGGGCATTTCCATGAAATCAAACTGGAAAGAATCAGCAAGGGTTAATGCAAAAATGACATACCAAAATAAACATGACAAGCAACACAAAGAAGGTTGGAAGTCCTTTTAGAAAGATACAGTTTGCCAATTTGACTCTGTCTTCTCTTTTGACAAAAATTCAGTGCTGGGGGCCCCTGCTGGGGAGATCGTGGAGGAGGGAAGGAGGAAAGACAGGGACACAATTTAAATGTTTTGACAGCTTAGTCAAAGAGAGTGATGTGCTGCAGGCGTTTGCACATTTTAACCCCAGCTGTAACAGCTAGAATTCTTCTTGCACCATCTAAATCCAAGAATTGGCTGTTTGGAAAACTGTCTCCCGACTGCAACACGCACACACAAAAGAAAAAGTGAAAAATATCAGGTAAGCAAGAAACTGAATACACTCAAGTCTCTGTTAAGTGACAGTAATTAACTTGATTTTAATTTCTCGAGTTCATTTTTCATTAGAATTTTACCCCAGACAGAACCAACAGTGCCAGAGCACTGTGTCTTTATTCTCTTGGGTCCCATGTGCAAAATTTCAACGCATCCTGGCAGCATGAGCAGGTTTAATGGTAGGGAATTAAAAAGTTCACCACGATTTAGTTCCACAGTTGATCGAGTCAGTCCATTGTAATTCGAAGATGCCTCATTCAGGCCATTTCTTTTGTCCACACAACGCTTATTGGAAGAGGCAAATCAATCCACAATAAATGTCTCATTGTTGGGAGAAGGCGTGGTCTTCTAGGATAGCAGCAACTTTGCTCTGTGTCTTTCTCTTCCTTCCCCCCTTCACACACACACACACACACACACACACACACACACACACGCACGTTGTGGCACAGAGCTAGAAATGAATGGGCGTCACTGAGCGCATATTGCCTGCCGTGGCAGTAAACAAAGGATGTGTCCGCCCTTCCCCCATCATGCACCCTGGGGAGACTCAGGATGAAAAAGCACAAGATATTCTGACCCGAAAGAGAGCTGAGGTGCATATCAAAGGAATGATTTCAGTGAGCCCATGCTCTTGCATCTTTCCATGCTTAGAAAAGCACTAAATTCCTTAAATTGAGATAGCTGGTTTTCTTTAATTAATAGTAATCTTTTGATGTTCTGACTGACCTGGTCTTTGTTGCAAAAACTCCCGTGTATCCCAGCTCCTCCCACACCTCTTCGGAGCAGTATTTCAGAGGTTGTATTCCAGACTTAAGTCCTCAGTTTTGTCCAGTGAATAAAACATAACTCTCAGCTTTCAGGTTGTGCGTTTTTGTTCAGTAGACATTGGGGAAGAGGCATAAAGGAAAAGAGGAATGTGGTGTTTGGGACGTGACTTCATATAGCATTTCATTCTACAAGCAGGATTTATGTTGTTGGACTGACTATTGTTTGAAATGAAATGCAGCAGCACTAGGTTTTGGGTGGTGTTTTTAAATTTCAACTCCCCAGTCACAGTCACCTATCACTGTGTTAGGCACATGGGAGAATTTAAGAGCGACGGAACAGCGTCAGGCTGCCCTCTAGCCCTGTAAATGAGCCAGGCAGGAGTGTGCGACTTGGCAAACAAAGCCTCTGTTTTATTAAGCTAATGAGTTTTTGTGGATAAGCAAGGCCAGCATTAAATCATTTAAAATGAATTTTCTCCTAGATTGAAACATTGTACCCACTGTATTGAGAAATGAATTTTAAAATTTGGGTAAAGTTTGATTTCTAATAACCTGCAATATTTCCTTCTCTTTCATTGCTGTTTTTCTTTCCTGTGGCTTTTCATTTAGAATTACTAAAGCTTTGTGATTTGCTTCCTCTTGACTTTGAAGTAGTAAAAGAAAATAATAAAAGTGCCAAGAATCTGGAGAATCAAGCTGTCCAGAGTTGAGCAGAAGGTGCTTATTGTTTTGCTTGTCTGAGTGGTGGTTTCCAGCAGAAGACTTCATGGGGTTAATTTGAATTTCTTGCCTTCTTAAAACTGGAAGACAACCACATTCTTATGCACCTGTTTTTAGCAGTACACACTTGCCTTGAAATCGCCGTTTCCACTGTAATGGACTAAGTGGTTGCTCAGCCTTGAGAATAAATAAGCCTCCTTAAGCACTTAAATCCCTCCTGGGGAGACACTTCCAGAAAGGTTCATTTTGTGTCACAGCTAGGGACAACACTCAAATAACAGGCGAGAACAACACCAATTATTTTAAAGGAGACTAATTAGGGGATACACAAGAGGAACTTCAGCTGCGAATTGTAGAAACAGAAATTTAGAGGTGGGAATCATAGCGCTAAAAGTTTTTATTCCTCCACTTCTATAACTTTTATGGTAAAAAGTCTCTGGCTTCAAAGCTTGTCTCCCACAAATTGAACTCTGGCAGGGATTAGGGTGACTGGATGTTTGTTGATGCCCCTGGCTACACATTTGATCACTTGCATTTCCAAATGTTTGTTTTCTTCATCCTGTGTCAGAATAGAAGAGAGTATTTACAGACAGAGGCTCCTGAATCTCTGTCAAAATGTGTTCACTCACTTATCTGTCCCTTCATTTATATGTCTGGTCAGGCTTTGGTGGAATTGCTCACTTTGTGTCAAGTACTACATTAGTCAATATTTTGTCTTCAGCACACTTCACAGCTTTGTGAGCTAAACTGCGGTGCAGTGGGGTGAGGTGGTCAACAGTGATGATAAAGGAAGAAAAATAGTTTCAAGGACCAGTATGACATTGGGTGCAAGAAAATATTCACAGGATATTCTGCCAGAGATGATAGGTAATAGAAATCATGGACACCTATTCAGTTCAGTTCAGTCGCTCAGTCGTGTCCGACTCTTTGCGACCCCATGGACTGCAGCACGCCAGGCCTCCCTGTCCATCACCAACTCCCGGAGTTCACCCAAACCCATGTCCATCGAGTCGGTAATGCCATCCAACCATCTCATCCTCTGTCGTCCCCTTCTCCTCCTGCCCTCAATCTTTCCCAGCATCAGGGTCTTTTCAAATGAGTCACCTCTTCACATGAGGTGGCCAAAGTGGCTTTGGAGTTTCAGCTTCAAAATCAGTCCTACCAATGAACACCCAGGACTGCTCTCCTTTAGGATGGACTGGTTGGATCTCCTTGCAGTCCAAGGGACTCTCAAGAGTCTTCTCCAACACCACTATTCAAAAGCATCAATTCTTCAGCACTCGGCTTTCTTTATAGTCCAACTCTCCCATCCATCAGACACCTATTGCGTCTCTGTTAATAGTAACTCCAACTTCAGTATTTTGTTTGGGTTCCAGCTTATTATATAATCATAGCTAAATTAAATTGTGTTGTTTTTAAAAGCAGTATATTGACCTCTTGCGTCATGTGATTGACTGAGGGGCCCCTGACACCAGTGTGGCCAGAAGGAGGCGACACGTGGCGGGATGGAGGCTACCTTGCAGCAGTGCTTGGAGGACACAATGGAGAATCCATGTACTATTGGAGTCCTGTGCACAGATTTACAAGGACTCAATCTGGGCTGCCGCAGAACCCTGTCAGATGAGCATGCTGGGGTGATATCTGTTCTAGCCCAGCAAGCAGCTAAGCTAACCTCATACCCCACTGGTATTTCTGTGGTGTGTCTAGAATCAGATAATGGGAATATTATGCTCCAGAAACACGATGGCATCACAGTGGCAGTGTACAAAATGGCCTCCTGACGTCTTGTATCAGTGCTCCGAAGCCTGTCACAGGCCCTCAGTGGTACCTTATGTTAATTATCTTATAGATAATATAATATACTAGAGTTCTAGTAATTAGACCATTCATGTAATAAGCATTGGTCACTTTCCTATTAATTTTAGAGTAAGCCTTTTGACCCTCTGTGGCTTGACTTATGAAATACTAGTTAAGGAAAGTGCCACATTTTGAAACAGCAGATTTAAGTCACCTTGTATATAGAATTTTGTTATGTTTAATAATCCTGGTTGGAGGGAAAAAAAGCAGTATATTGATTCCAACATTATAGATTCAGTCTTGGGATGTCTCAATTATTATATATGAAAGCTATTTTAACACTGATTAAGTGAAAAGGAACTAAAGAGCCTCTTGATGAAAGTGAAAGAAGAGAGTGAAAAATTTGGCTTAAAGCTCAACATTCAGAAAACTAAGATTATGGCATCTGGTCCCATCACTTCATGGGAAATAGGTGGGGAAACAGTGGAAACAGTGTCAGACTTTATTTTTGGGGGGCTCCAAAATCACTGCAGATGGTGATTGCAGCCATGACATTAAAAGACGCTTACTCCTTGGAAGGAAAATTATGACTAACCTAGATAGCATATTCAAAAGCAGAGACATGACTTTGCCAACAAAGGTCCGTCTAGTCAAGGCTATGGTTTTTCCAGTGGTCATGTATGGATGTGAGAGCTGGACTGTGAAGAAGGCTGAGCGCCAAAGAATTGATGCTTTTGAGCTGTGGTATTGGAAAAGACTCTTGAGAGTCCCTTGGACTGCAAGGAGATCCAACCAGTCCATTCTAAATGAGATCAGTCCTGGGTGTTCTTTGGAAGGAATGACGCTAACGCTGAAACTCCAGTACTTTGGCCACCTCATGTGAAGAGTTGACTCATTGGAAAAGACTCTGATGCTAGGAGGAATTGGGGGCAGGAGGAGAAGGGGACGACAGAGGATGAGACGGCTGGATGGCATCACCGACTCGACGGACATGAGTCTGAGTGAACTCCGGGAGTTGGTGATGGACAGGGAGGCCTGGCGTGTTGCAATTCATGGGGTCGCAAAGAGTTGGACACAACTGAGCAACTGAACTGAACCTCTGCCAACAATTTGTAGAACTTTCCATATCAATCAGAAAAATGACCAAATGTAGTGATAAATTAACTGAATGAGAGACCATTACACTTTGCTGGCTCTAATGCCATGGTGGCTTATGTAAGCAAAACAAAATCTTAGCCTGCAGATGCCTCAAGGTTACAAAATTGAAAATGTAGGGATGACCAATCACAAACAATTAAGGCTTTACGCTGTAACAAATCAAATAACTTCCTTTCTTTATATCTGTACTGTTTCTGTATGTCTTCTCCTTAGCTCTTGTCTGCCAAGAGTCTAAGAGTACTCTTAACCATTTTCTGTTTGGTGCTGCCTCATTTCAATTAATTTTTGCTCATTTGCTTAAAATTTAAAATATGCCTCAGTTTATCTATCAACAGTTGTTTTGTATAGCTACTTCATTCATTTCTAACAAATAATAACGATTTCTGTGATCCGCCAAAAACATTCAAAGATGCATGTGTGCTCAGTCCCTTAGTTGTGTCTGACTCTCTGTGACCCCATGGACATAGCCCATCAAGGTCCTCTGTCCATGCGATTTTCCAGGCAAGAGTACTGGAATGAGTTGCCACGCCCGTCTCCAGGGGATCTTCCCGACCCAGGGACTGAATCCATGTCTCCTGCATCTCCTGCATTGCAGGCGGATTCTTTACTTGCTGAGCCATCCAGGAAGCCTACATATACATAGATGTCCTCCCTTTTCCATTTCCTCTTTTTGAAAAACTCAATCCCACTGCTCTAAGGTGAATCACTTTGAATCATTTTTATGGGGAATTTCTTCCAGGTTTCCTTTGGCCAGTCATCTTGCTTTGGCTGGTTCTGAGTCTGTATTTGATATATATTAATATCAAGGTCCTTTCCTCTGTGCATTCAAGATGGTTTCTAGTGAAGATGCCTAACAGCAGGTTGACATCATTACCATGAGGTGACGCCCCCTGTCTTTTTGACCTTCAAGGAGCCTTTCTGTGCTTGTTGTTCTTCAGTCACTCAGTTGTGTTGGACTCTTTGTGACCCCATGGACTGCAGCACGCCAGGCTTCCCTGTCCTTCACCATCTTCTGGAGTTTGCTCAAACTCATGTCCATTGAGTCAGTGATGCCATCCAACCATCTCATCCTCTGTCGTCCCCTTTTCTTCCTGCCTTCAATCTTGCCCAGCATCAGGGTCTTTTCCAATGAGTCGGCTCTTTGCAGAAGGTGTCCAAGTATTGGAGTTTCAGCTTCCTCATCAGTCCTTTCAATGAATATTCAGGATTAATTTCCTTTAGGATTGACTAGTTTGATCTCCTTGCAGTCCAAGGGACTCTCAAGAGTCTTCTCCAACACCACAGTTCAAAAGCATCAATTCTTGGATGCTCAGCTTTCTTTATAGTCAAACTCTCACATCCATACATGACTACTGGAAAAACCATAGCTTTGACTAGACGGACCTTTGTTGGCAAAGTAATGTCTCTGCTTTTTAATATGCTGTTTAGATTTGTCATAGCTTTTCTTCCAAGGAACAAGTGTCTTTTAATTTCATGGCTGCAGTCACCATCCACAGTGATTTTGGAGCCCAAGAAAATAAAGTTTGTCACTGTTTAAATTGTTTCCACATCTATTTGCCATAAAGTGATGGGACCGGATACCATGATAGTCGTTTTTTGAATGTTGAGTTTTAAGCAAGCTTTTTTACTCTCCTCTTTCACCTTCATCAAGAGACTCTTTAGTTCCTCTTCACTTTCTCCCATAAGGGTGGTGTCTTCTGCATATCTGAGGTTATTGATATTACTCCTGGCAATCTTGATCCCAGCTTACGCTTCATCCAGCCCAGCATTTTGCATGATGGACTCTGCATAGAAGTTAAATAAGCAGGGTGACAATATACAACCTTGACATACTCCTTTCCTGACTTGAAACCAGTGTGTTGTTCCACGTCCGGTTCTAACTGTTGCTTCTTGACGGGCATACAGATTTCTCAGGAGGCAGGTAAAGTGGTCTGGTATTCCATCTCTTTCACAATTTTCCAGTTGGTTGTGATCCACACAGTCAAAGGCTTTGGTGTAGTCAATGAAGCAGAAATAGATATTTTTCTGGAATTCTCTTGCTTTTTCTGTGATCCCTGGATGTTGGCAATTTGATCTCTGGTTCCTCTGCCTTTTCTAAAACAAGCTTGAACATCTGGAAGTTCTCGATTCAGATACTGTTGAAGCCTGGCTTGAAGGATTTTGAGCATTTCTGTGCTAGCACGTGAAATGAGTGCAGTTTTGCGATATGGTGAACATTCTTTGGCATTGCTCTTCTTTGGGCTGGAATGAAAACTGACCTTTTCCAGTCCTGTGGCCACTGCTGAGTTTTTCAAATTTGCAGGCATATGGAGTGCAGCACTTTAACAGTGTCATCTTTTAGGATTCTCTGTATGTATGTAGTAGGGAAGTTCTCCTTGACTTCGAGAATAAGGAATATGTGGTCATTTATCTCTTATCTGAGCAGGGTTCAGCTCTTTTCTTACTCCTCATTTGGGATACCCATCCACAAGGACAAATTCTGGCTGCTTAGCCTGGGGCCCATCTATCTCCTGCCTCAGTATGTGGTATCTGTTTAAATATGGCTGATTACCCCCTCCAAAGAGAAACACAACATTTATGATCTCAAAATATAATCAGATCATTATTTCTAGGTAAAAATTTTGGTAAGACTTCAGTTTTCACAGGCCCTGGACAGAACATCTGAAGAAACAGCAGTTTCATTGCCAAATGTAAGTGAATCACAAATGACATAATTTCCCCTGAAAAATGCCAGAAGTATTTTCTCTGTATATGGTTGTCTATATCGTGCTCTTACATATTTCTGAATCTCACCTTGTGTTTAAAGTCTGCAACTGTATCTTTTATCTGTATTCTACACTTAAAAAAAAATCTTTTATAAATACAATGCCAAACCACTCCTCTCAGATGTGTACATATCAATAATTGAATAAAACTATTGAGGCATAAATACTCGATTTCTTAAAATCCATAAATATCATTAAGAATTACTTTTATTATCTTAAAATATTGTGAGAATTACTTTTACTATTTTAAAACATTGTGAGAAACGGTTGTAGGAGACATGCTATTACTCTACTGAAAAAAATGTATTTAAACGAACTAAAGTGAACTATTGATGACTTAAGTTTGTGTTCTTCTCAGAGTTCTAGTTTTCTAAAAAGGAGAACTCTTGAATTTGGTGAAACTGAAAGTGTTAGTCACTCAGTCATGTCTGACTCTTTGTGACCCCATGTACTGTAGCCCGCCAGGCAGCTCTGTCCATGGGATTTTTTCAGGCAAGAATACTGGGGAGGGTTGCCATTCCCTTCTCCAAGGGATCTTTCTGACTCAGAGATTGAACCCAGGTCTCCTGCATTGCAGGCAGATTCGTTACCGTCTTAGCCATTGGATGGAGAAGGAAATGGCAACCCACTCCAGTATTCTTGTCTGGAAAATTCCATGAACAGAGGAGCCTAGCAGGCTACAGTCCATGTGTTGCAAAGAGTTGGACACGACTATATGTAGCCATTGGAACATTCATCAATTTAAAAATTAAAAATAGCTGAGATTAGAATTTGCTATAATGCACTCAGCCTCCTGTCCTGTAACTCAGTTTGATACATACAAGTTCATTGTGACAATTGGTTTATTTCTGATGAATATTGCTAGGAAAATTTCTTCATAACTATAACAGACCCCCTAAACTCTTAAAAAGCAAATGACTGTAATTGTGTTCAAAGGCAAAGTTCTAGAATTACTCTGAATTTGACATATGTTATTTACACTTTCATTTTCTACAATTATCCTTCTTGATTCATATTAGAGTTACCCAGAAATCACCTGGGTTCCTCTTTGTTAAAAAAAATAAAGGTGAAAACATAGCAGATGCATTAGAGTAATTATATAACAATTTCTGCTGCAGGCTAAAAGCATCTTTCAGGCATTTTAATTAAGCCAGGGTTGTTGCAGCATGCTAGCAAATATACTCCATTTGATCTTCAAAAAATACATATTATGACATGCATAATGACGGAAACAATGCTTTACATTTTAAAGAAACAATCTTTTTCATAGAATCAACTTTATTTTAAATTGTAAATTTCTATTTTAAGATTAACTCAGGAATACCTGTATGTATAATTTAAAGAAGACAGGAGAGGCCAATTATTTTGAGAAGAGATGGATTTGGGTGCAGGCTTCCACTCTATTCACTTTTCATGGATTTATTTTTTATTTTGCAAGAAGAGATTAGTGGCATACTTATGAAGTAAGATTTTTTTCTTGATGAATTCTCCATAGTATCCAATTGTATTGCCAATGTACTATAAGAACTAAATGTTTTAATTCTTAATTAGTAATAAAATGTCAATAGCTATTTTAGGAAGAATAGGACTGTCTTTGCTTTGGTGACTGTGATAACCACTAATCTTAATTTCTAGATTTGAGTAGTTTGACTTTTGGGTAATTTTGGCCATCTTTTATTACTTTTTTACTTCACATTTGACTGTCTTCTACGATGACACTTTTTAGAAGTGTCTTTCTGTAGGAGGGTCTTCTGTATGCAAAGTAATTCTCCCACTAGCATTCAGTTCTTTCCCTTTGTAGTGAACAATTATGAATCCTCTTGGTTGCAAAGGTAGAATAAAGAAGGAGGAAGATAGGAGATAAGAGAAAAGGAAAGCAGTGGAAAAAGAAAGGAGATACAATGGAAGCAGGTGAAGAATTTTGTTTAACAGAGGGAGGTGTAAGTGAAAACATTTAATTCTGGAGAAAATGAATGGATAGAATGAATGAATGGCTAGATAAATATTAAAATAAAAAGATAGCATAGAATAAAGCAAATAGCAAAACAAATATCCTGTGTTATTCATTTTAGTTAAAGAAAATATAATCTCATGCATAAAAAGAAATTAAATTCTCTTGGAAGATGTTAATGTCAAAATATCTATTCAGTCTTGTCATACTTTAGATAAAAGCATAATCTTGCAGCTTGAAAGTATTCTGATGTATTTCATTTGTAAACAATTTTCTGGGACAGGAAACTCTAAATGACATCAACTACATGTTTCAATTACAAACCAAATTAACATTATTTTAGAAGAAAAATGGGTATCTTCATTTAGAAGCCAGATGTCTTATTAAATACAATTTCCTCTGTTGGCTGCTTTATATTAGGGGCAGATTTAAAATAAGAACAGCTTCTGTGAAATATAATTATACCCTTTGTGTGGCTTTCATGGTCATGGAGGCTGGAATATGAAAGTCACTGACAAACAGATCTGCAAAGCAGCTTTTTTCTTTTTCTTTCTGTAAAGAAGTTGTTTAAATTCAATCAGCTGTCATTTTTTTTGGCAGTCCAGAACCTTGTTATTGTCTCAGTTATGTTAGATTGATTGATATATCCATTCAGAGTTTCCTGTTATGGCTTTCAGAGAAGTCTCTCATTGCTCTATCCAGTGTTCAGCCATCAAATACTTCCTTGGTGGAGAATTTACATTTTTTTTTTGTCTCATAAATGCTTTAAGATGGATGCAGTAAGAAGCATAAGCTACGTCTGGTGTCTTGGAGTTAGAGTTCTTTTTGTATCTTTCTCATGTGAACACTCTAATGAAAGAATGACTTCTTTTGCTTAATGATTATTCTGATTTTATTCTTTCCCCTCTTAAAAAAAGTTCTTAATGCGTGTATCTTCCAGTGGGTGGTGTTTACTTTTTTCGGCTCCTTATGTCTAATGAATTGGAAACTATTGGCAATTGGAAAACATTGGCAGTAAGTGACCGCCTGGTTATTAAAGTTTACTCAGATGCTCTCTGCATTATCCAGTAGATAGAACCATGGAATCCAGAAGCCAGTGGGTTACCTGGTCCAACAACCTATCTAACACAATTGGTCCAGCGGTTCATACACATAATGTCTGGACCTCGGCACTTGCAAGGAGCCCATTCCACCTTTGGACAATGCTGTCAGACAATTCTTCAGTAGATTGTGCTGAGATTTTCCTGAAGCTTCCATTTATTGATCACAATTCTACCTAATGGCAACGTATAGGAACTTCCTTCCATTTCTCATGTAATTAACCCATTACATATCTGAAGGCAGTTGTTTTGCCCATTTGAGTCTTAATTCCCAGATTTAACTTTCGCAGTTCCTTCACTTTTATCTCATAGGGGTCCCCTGACCGGCCTGGTCAATCAGAAATTCTCATCCTACCTCTGATAGAAGGTTGATACAACTTGAGTTCTGTTGCTGTTTTCATCAAGACATTTTGAAAACTATTCTTTTTAAACAATTATTTTTTTTCTATTTAATAAGGCCCTCTTTAAAATATCTTTTATATTATGAAATAGTCAATATATGAGAAAGTAGAAGTACTTGGGTTGTCAAATAAAAAACAAATCCAGACTTAGAAAGACTTTATTTTTTAAATTTTATTTATTTGTTTTATTTTTCTCTGTGCTGTCTTTGTTGCTGCGTGGTCTTTTCTCTAGTTGTGGTGAGCAGGGGCTACTCTCCAATTGTGTTGATGTGCTCTAGAGTGTGTGGGCTCCAGTAGTTGGCACATGGACTCAATAGTTGGAGCTCCTGGGCTGACGAGCACAGGCTCAATAGTTAACGGCACACAGGCTTAGTTGCTCGGCAGCATGCGAAATCTTCCTGGATCAGGGATTGAACCTGTGTCTCCCACACTGGCAGGTGGATTCTTTACCACTGAACCACCAGGGAAGCCCAAGAAAGACTTTATTTGAGGGGATTATTGCACAATGGGGAAAGAGACCCATTTTGAAGACTTTGACCATCAGATCTGCAAGCATTATACAAAAAGGGATCTTCTTTAACAGAAAGAATAGGAAGGTGAGAGGGAATGGTGTGCAGAAGTGGGCTGGAAGGGTAGCTAGATGGGATAGATTAGAGACTTTTCTACCCTAAGGACAGTCTGTTCTCCAGGGACCTCTAAGGGACAAGAGACCTTGGGGTAGGAGAGAAATTAATCACAGGTTAACAAACACTTTCTTCTGCTGGATCAGTGGGGACAAGCAGTTCAGTGAATCATTTCTGAGGCGGAGAATGGGAATTTGGAGGGTCTGTATATGTCCACGTTGAAGGTAAACCAGGGCACTGTCTGTGAGTCTTATCTAGTTTACATGGGGACCAGTGGTTGTTTGAGCTAAGCCGTTTTCCGGTACACAAAAGAGTGAGTGGGGGGGATTTCTTTAAACATTGCTGTTTTCCAGGATCACAGGACTCTGATGAAGCTCAACATTGTTACTATTCACTGCTGGACTTCACAGATGGCAACATTTTGGGCCATATTTGCTCTAAAAACATTAAAAAAAAAAGAAATCTTTACTACAGATACAGTGAACCCATGCAACCTACTTCATTTCCTTATTTTTCTCCCCAGAGTTTACCAGAATCCTCTTTAGATGTTGCTGCTTATGTATGATACATCAGACAGACAGACAGATGCACACACCCACACAGAGTATGGTTTGTTATGTTTTCAGTTTACTAAATGGTTTCATACAATATATCCATACCTATCAATCTCTAACTTATCCTCTATCTCTATCTCACTTTTTCTCAGTCAGTGGTGAGTATCTGAGATCTGCACATCTTGATATATGTCTTTCTATTTCATATATTTTACCTATTTAATTACTGTATGGCAATACACTATTGGAATATTTGATTTTTTAAAATCCATTCTTCTGTAGATAGGCACTTAAATTGTTTTAATTTTTCCATTATTACAAACAGTAAAATCTTTTCTGTGGGTATCTTTAAACTTGTGTATGTGTTAAAAAGTTTCTTTAGGGGGTGAACCTAGAAGTGGAGTTTCTGAAATTTTACTATTAATAGATACTATCAAATTTTTCTCTAAAGCAGTTGTACAGATTTATACCCCCTTTTTTCTCTAGCAGTCTGTGACAATTCCTTCTGCTCCACATTCTTGTAATATATTTTAGTGTCAGAATAAAATTTTTGCCATATTGCTAGGCATGAACTATGGTATCATTTTGTGTTAATTTTTAGTTCCTGATTAGTAATGAGGTTGGGTTTATTTTTATGTTTCTGGACCATTTGGTTTTTATTTTTGCAATATGGTTATTCATAGTCTTTGCCCATTTTCCTTGAGTTGTTTTTCTTTTCTTATTGATTTGTAGATGTTCTTCCTGTTTTCTGTATACCAGTCTCTTTGTCAGTCATACCCATTGAAAAGATCTGTACTGAATCTGTTTGCTTTCATAGTTTTTTAAAAAAGATATATATTTATTTTTATTTATTTATTTGACTGTGCTGGGTCTTAGTTGCTGTCCACAAAATCTTCAATCTTCATTGCATCATGTGAGAGTTTTAGCTGAGGCATGTGGGATCTAGTTCTCCAGTGATCGAACCCAGGCCCCCTCCATTGGGAGTGCAGTCTTAGCCACTCTTGTGGCTACCAGGCAAGTCTTGCTTCCATAGTTTTTATGTTTGAATGTCGCTGTTTCAGTCAGCTTAAGGTAAATCGTGTGACGGTAATAGAACTCCCAGATCTCAGGGTTTATTGCAGCGTAAGTTCCGCTTTTACTCACATTCACGTGGGTTGACAGGCCCTGCTCCACAGATTTTTCACTCCAGAGATTAGAGTTGAAGATGTGGCTCTTATCTTAGACATGTCAGTCTTGCAACATAGAGAAGAGATTACAGACCGACAGGAAGGCTCTTAAAGCTTCTGTGTGCCAGTGGCACCTGTCACTTTATACCCACATTTCATTGGCCAAAGCAAATAGCATGGGGTGCGGGTGTAGGGGGGCGCAGTTGTGTTCAGAATGACACAGTCTGTCGCACTGAGACCCTGGTCCTTTTCTTTGTGGTCTGTGTGTTTCATGCCCTGTTGAAATAATTCCCTACTGCAGGTCATAAAGATATTCTATATGTTCTTTGGAGGGCTTGATTTTTACATTTATCTTTTTGATCTATCTGAATATATTGGGTGTAGTGGGAGTTAGATATGGAAGTTTAGTTTGTTTCTATGGATATTTATATGGATATTTTTATTTATATTTATGGATGGTGAAACATGCTGATCAGCCTTTTCATCAGCCATTCCGGCCTTTTTTCTCTGATGGTTTTAATGTGATCGGTGTCATGTATCCAGTTCCCACGTATATGTGGTCCCTTTCTTGTGTCTCCAGTTACGTTCTGTTTGTCTATTTGTGTACATCTATGCTAATTACTCTCTCTCTCTGTCTCTCCATATATTTATATATATATTTTTAAATTTAGACATATACCCAAGCATGCTTCAGCCTTGGGGCTTTAATTTACTGAGGTGGAGTTATTTTTCACCCCTTAGGTTTCCTATCTTGGAGACAGCCTCTTCCAGGACTTGGTTTTCTTGCCTTCTCTCCTGGCTCTGCCCTCAAGATCCATGACACCCACTTCTATTGTCAGACCTCTGGTTTTGAGTTCCTGCTTAATTTCTGGCACTTAAGATTTACCTTTCTTATTTATTATTATTACCCAGCCTTGTAAACTAATTTTGGGATATATATATTTATATATATATATATGGGCTTTCCTTATGGCTCAGCTGGTAAAGAATCTGCCTGCAATGTGGGAGACCTGGGTTGGATCCCTGGGTTGGGAAGATCCCCCAGAGAAGGGAATACCTACCCACTCCGGTATTCTGGCCTGGAGAATTCCATGGACCATAGTCCATGGGGTCGCAAAGAGTCGGACCTGACTGAGTGACTTTCACTTTCACTTTTATATATATATATATATATATATAT
>NW_011494460.1:217850-229819 GCF_000754665.1 Bison bison bison | reverse complement strand
ATATATATGTTTTTCTGGAACTTTCTTGCTTTTTCAATGATCTAAAAGATGTTCGCATGAGTTTGAGCAAGTTCTGGGAGTTGGTGGTGGACAGGGAAGCCTGGCATGTTGCAGTCCATGGGGTCACAAAGAGTCAGACATGACTGAGTGACTGAACTGCACTGAATTGATATATATATCTGTCTCCCCAGGAACTGAATATATATTCGATTCCTGATCAGTGATCGAACCTGCGGCCCCTGCATTGGAAACACTGAGTCTTATTATTTTACTTATTTGTTTTTGTCTGTGCTGTGAGGGCTACTTTCCAGTTGTATGCCCAGTCTTCTCATTGCAGTGGTTTCTCTCGTTGCAGAGCATGGGCTCTAGGGTATGAGGGCTTCAGCAGTTGTGGCGCCCTGGCTCTGGAGCACAGGCTCGGTAGTTGTGGTGCAGGAGCTTAGTTGCCCCATGTGGAGGCACTGAGTCTTAACCACTAGACCACGAGAGAAGTCCCCGGGGGTTATATTTTATCCAGCATTTTGGTTTTTGGTAACACGAGGGGTATCTGTACTGCTGAGTCTATCTCGTTGCTGAAACTCATAGGAGACTCTTTAAAAGTTGAAAGTATTCAAATGAGGGAAAATCTAATGGTAGAGTTAATAACTTGATTGACAAAAGAAGTATTTTATGGATCACAAGCCTTCCCAGGGAGTCTCAAATTATGTATTGAAGCAACTAACTTTAAAATTAATTAAAAAGCTATCCGCTACCTAAATTATTTTGATAGGTGAGCTTTAGCTTATAGGAAATTCTCTTGACATGGTTCCTTGCTATGGTGTGTTGAATTTAATGTCTCAGCTAATTTTCTCTAATAATTTTCAATAAATATCAGAAACAAACTGCAGGAGGCTTTCAGATTTCTGTGTGTGTGTGTGTGTGTGTGTGTGTGTGTGTACATGCACACATGCATGACAGTGTGTACAGAAGGAGAACGTGGGGAGTTAGAGAGGGAAAGGGAAGTGGGAGGGAAAATTGTCTTATGTTCCTTCCCTCTCCCCATAGCTGCTTTTCTGCCTGCGATAATTTCTCTCCCCTGCACGCTTAGAGTGAAAGTGAATGTTATGTGTAACTCAAGGGTCTGATGCCCTTATGGGCTCTAACCATTTAGTAGAAAAATCTCATTACCATCTTCACCCAAACAAGGATCATCTTGCTCTGGTGTATTTGGGCTGCATCTTAGTCGTTTCTGGTTCTCCCTGTTCTCTATTATCGCTTAATTCCTAGCCATGGTTTTGTTCTGCCTTTGGTCTCTGTACGTTCTGCTCTGGTGCTTAACTTAATCATATGATATGTACAGACTCTGGAGGCAGACGATCTGGTGTCAGGTCCTGGCTTGACACTTACCAGCTGTAGGATCTTGGGCATCTCACTTAATCTTTCTGTATTTCAGACTCCTCGCCTATAAAATGGAAATAAAATAAGTAGCTATCTCTTGGAGTTGTTGTGAGGGTTGTGTAGTAAGTGGATTGTCCAGTATCTTCAGATTTTGTTTCCGTTTCGGTGCATGCATGTTCCAAATGAGCTGTCATTCCAGAGCCAGCACTGGCTGTCTTTATTGTCAACTGCCCTTGACTGTCAGAACCTGCTTTGTAAAGTTCTTGGGAATTCCAGAAAGTATTTGGGAATTTATGTCTGTGGTCCCTAGTCCCCTCCAACTCTGCCCCAGCCTTTTAATCAATAACCGATTAAATGGTTTTTAGAGTATAAATAGGGGCTTTGGGCTTCGCTTGTGGCTTACCTGGTAAAGAATCTGCCTGTAATGTGGGAGACCTGGGTTCAGTCCCTGGATTGGGAAGATCCCCTGGAGAAGGGAAAGGCTACCCACTCGAGTCTTCTGGCTTGCAGAATTCCATGGACTGTGTAGTCCATGGGGTCACAAAGAGTTGGACAGAACTGAGTAACTTTCACTTTCACTCCCTGGTGACTCAGTGATAAAGAAACTGCCTGCAATGCAGGAGACACAGATTTGATCCCTGGGTCGGGAAGATCCCCCGGAGAAGGAAAGGGAAACCCACTCCAGTATTCTTGCCTGGGAAATCCTATGGTCAGAGGAGCTTGGTGGGCTACACTCTGTGGGGTCATAAAGAGTTGGACATAACTTAACAACTGAACAACAACAACAAATTCATAAGAGAACTGCTAACATAAAGCTGTAGTGCTGTGCTGTTCTTAGTCGCTCAGTTGTGTCTGACTCTGTGACCCCATGGACTGTAGCCCACCAGACTCCTCTGTCCATGGAGATTCTCCAGGCAAGAATACTGGAGTGGGTTGCTGTGCCCTCCTCCAGGGGATCTTCCCAACCCAGGAATCGAACCTGGGTGTCCTGCATTCCAGGCAGATTCTTTACTGCTGAGCTACCAGGGAAGCCCACATAAGGCTGTTATGTACCAGCTTTCCAGAAAGTTTGGAAATAACAGTGTAGGACATAAAAATTTAAAACTGGATGATGAATACAGCTCATTTGTTAAGAGGACTTTTCAAATAAACGGAGTCTGGCCTTGCCTTCTTCTCTGGTTGTCTGTGCTTCTCTCTGACCCTGAGTGGGGACTCCTTGAAATCTGTGGTGTTAATCCCCATCCTCTTGAGAAACTCCATCTACTCCAGGGTCTTTCCAAAATGTGACTTTGGACATGATCCTTTTCTTTGAGTGACTGAAGGATTTACATCCAAGTAGACTGTCAGATGCTAATTTTGTAGCCTTTTACAATACTTGGAGAAGAAAAAGAAAAAAAATTTTAATAAAAAAAGTAGTTTTGAATTCAAGGACTGTAAGCATTGAAAGTCCTTGGTCAGCCAACATATTGTTTTGGAAGCCAACATTTTAATGTTTTTTTTTGAAAGAGATGAAACAGTTTGCTTTAAGCCTTGAGACATTAAATGTCAAGTTTGAACCCATATGCTGGATTGTAAGCATTCAAATAGCTGTATTATGTGAAATTCTAGAAAACTGGGTTTGCCATGGAAATGTTATTGTAGTTATAACTATGGGTAGGCTATTGTGGTTTTGTTTCTGACCATAAGAAAGCACTAAAATGTATACCCCAGGGGTTAACTGAAGAAGCAAAGCCAAAGATAAATGAAGCATTTCAATTTATTCTAAAATAAGACTCTGTTCTCCCCTTTGTCAGTTATAAATTAATATAATCCTTTGATTTTTCAAGCAGACTCTTGCACATATAAAAGATTTCAGTTTCAGTCAGGTCAGTTCAGTCACTCAGTTGTGTCCGACCCTTTGTGACCCCATGGACTGCAGCATCCCAGGCTTCCCTGTCCATCACCAACTCCTGGAGCTTGCTCAAACTCAAGTCCATCGAGTCAGTGATGCCATCCAACCATCTCATCCTCTGTTGTCCCCTACTCCTCCTGACTTCAATCTTTCCCAGCATCAGAGTCTTTGCCAGTGAGTCAGTTCTTTGCTTCAAGTGGCCAAAGTATTGGAGCTTCAGCTTCAGCATCAGTCCTTCTAGTGACTATTCAGGACTGATTTCTTCAGGATTGACTGGTTTGATCTCCTTGCAGTCCAAGGGACTCTCAAGAGTCTTCTCCAACACCACAGTTCAAAAGCATCAGTTCTTCAGTGCTCAGATTTCTTTACAGTCTAACTCTCACATCCATACATATTTCAGTTTAGAAAAGTTCTAAATGCTGGTGAGTAATATTTAGCTTAGGTTTTGAAGTATGTGGTATGAAAGAATAACATCAAAGTTTTGAGTTTGGGAGTGTCTGGAAATAGTCTGGAATTCCTTACACAAATCTAAATTTAGGAAGAGAATGAAATTATATTATACTGATTTTTTCACTCAGAAGTAACTTCACCACAGATTTGCCAATCTGTAAGAGATATTTGCTGTTTGTAGCTGCAACATTAGGGGGTAGGATGCAGTTACCACAAACCTGGAAGCTTAAAACAACATTCACTTATTGTCCCACAGTTTCTATAGATTAGTAGTCCAGGTACAACTTAGCCAGATCCTTTTCTCAAAGCTTCACAAGATCCCAGTCAGAGTGCCAGCTGGGCTGCATTTCTCTCTGGAACTCAGGGTCTTCTTCTTTTTAAATTTAAAATTTAAATTAAATGTTTATTTTTGGCTGTACTGGGTCTTTGTTGGTGCATGGGCTTTCTCTAGTTGTCATGTGCAGGCTTCTCATTGTGTTGGCTTCTTTGGTTTCAGAGCACAAGCTCTAGCTGCACGGGCTTCAGTAGTGGTGGCACATGGGCTGAATTGCTCTGGGCCATGTGGAATCTTCCCTGACCAGGTACTGAACCCATGTCCCCTGCATTGGCAGGCAGATTCTTAACCACTGGACCACCAGGGATGTTTGAGATCCTTTTTCAAGCTCCTGCAATTACTGGCAGAATTCAAGTCCGTGAGGTTATAGAACTGAGGGCCTCATTTCTTGCTGGTGATTATCCAGGGCAACTTTTAGCTCCTAGAGATCTCGTAAACTGCTTGGCACATGGCCCTCTTACAACATGGCAGCATGCTTCTTTAAGCTGGCGGGAGAATCTCTCCCTCCATTCTGAAAGACATTCTTACATAATGTAGCAGAGTCACAGGAGTGACTGTGCTAGCATTTTGCCGTATAATGTAACCTAACCAAGGGAGTACTTATCCTATTACCTGTGCTGTATTCTGTTGACTAAGAGGCAGGTCATAATTTCTTCTGCCCTGAAGGGGATTATGTAAAGGCATATATCACTCATTGGAGGTCATGTTTGGGAGAACCCACTGTTCTTGGTATACCAAAAACTATATCAGTAGGTCATATAGCACATTAAAATTGAGCTAGGGTCGACTCGATGGACATGAGTTTGGGTAAACTCTGGGAGTTGGTGATGGACGGGGAGGCCTGGCGTGCTGCGATTCATGGGGTCACAAAGAGTCGGACACGACTGAGCAACTGAACTGTACTGAACTGAGGGTCTGCTGGATTTTCCATCTCATGTCATTGTATTTAATTGAAATACGATTAAAAAATATTATATTATGGAAGCCCATGAGTTCACTGAAACCACTGGTGGTCTTGAGTAAAGCATTCTTTAGCTTTGAATTTGTATTTTAATTTTAGAAAAATAAATAAGAGGTCTGTGCTACCCTCATGACCATGATGACATTTGTACTGTCTTTTGATTAGTACTTACTGGTCAGCCCAGAGCTTCAGAAGATTTTGATGGATTACAGGGGTAGAAAACTTTCATAGAGGGTTAGATCTGGAAGCAAGAAAATGAGGCCCCAAGGACAATAGATAAACAACAGTCAGTTAGAAGATGCAATGGAAAAATGTTCATTTATAATAGTGATAAAAGGTGAAATACCTAGAAATAAAATTAAGAAACATTTACAAGATCTACATGAAAAAATTAAAATATTACTAGAGAACGCAAAGAAGACTTGGGGAAAAACAAGGCATGTCATGTTCAAGGAAAGGAGGATTTAATGTTATTAGGCTGATATTTCTCCCTAAGTTAATCTATAAATCTAAGCTAAGATACTACCAGAATTTTTGTTTTGGTTTAACAGACTAGTTTACTCTGAAACTCATATGGAAAAATGATCAAGAAACTATAGCCTGGAAAATTCTAATACACTTAAAGAGGAAGACTGGCGTGCTGCAGTCCATGGGGTCTCAAAGAGTCAGACATAACTAAGTGACTGAACTGAAAAGACGAAGATGATTTTGGTAGGACTTGCTCATCTCATATTAATATGTATATGCTACAAGGAAGCCACATAATTTAAGTGTAGTACTGCTTTATGAATAGAAAGAATAGAAAGTTGTGAAATAGACTCAAATATATATATAGAATTTTAATGTAAAAGTGGTATTTCATATCAATGGAGAAAAGATGGGACACAACTGAGCAACTGAACAGCAACATATTTTATAGCACTTATTTTCACTATATTAAGTTGCCAAAGAAATATTTGATAATACATGGTTAGCAAGACATAGGGAAATTACTCTCCTACTGATTAGTGATGAGAGTGTAATTTGATACAAACTCCTTGGAGGATAACTTAGCCATAGCTTGCTAACTGAAAAATTCATATAGCCTTTCATCTTGCTATATATTTTCGAGGTATTGATCCTAAAGAATATTCATATGTGGGCAAAAGGAATGTACACAAAGATATTCATGGTAGTATTGTTTGTTTATAATAGAAATATTTGGAAGCCACTTAAATTCCCTTTAATAGGATATCGTTTAAATAAAATATGATTTATAAGGATAGTAAGAGTTTTTCTGAATGTTCAGTGTGTGCTAAGTACCATAGTGGGCTTCCTGGGTGGCTCAGCTTGGGTAAAGAATCTGCCTGGTAATGCAGGAGACATGGGTTCGACCCCTGGGTTGAAAAGAGTCCCTGGAGAGGGAAATGGTAACCCACTCCAGTATTCTTGCCTGGGAAATCCCATGGACAGAGAAGACTGGCAGGCTACAATCCATGAGGTCACAAAGAGCTGGACACAATTTAGCGACTAAACAACTACAAAGTACCATAATGTGCACTTATACAATCTTATTTAACTCTCCTAAGAAATAGATGAGGTAGGAATCATTATCCTCTTTTTGCAAAAACGGGAAACTGAGACACAGAACAACTAATTTGCTTCTAATAGAGGAAAAGTGAAGTCACTCAGTCGTGTCCGACTCTTGGTGACCCCATGGACTGTAGCCTACCAGGCTCCTCTGTCCATGGGATTTTCCAGGCAAGAGTACTGGAGTGGGTTGCTATTTCTTTCTCCAGGAGATCTTCCTGAGCCAGGGATTGAATCTGGGTCTCCCGCATTGTAGGCAGACGCTTTATCGTCTGAGCCACCAGGGAAGTCCTCCTAATAGAGGAGCTGGAACTCAAATTGAGGCTCTCAAGCTGACATATTCTTAACTAGGCTATAGTTTCTCCCATATATGTGGAATTCTAGGATGGTTTGAAAAAGAAGGAAGCCACTCTATGTTCTCTACTATTATCCTAGACTGTCTAGAAACACAAGCATTTCTAAGACATATATTTTATAGGAAAACTGCAAGGAATAGCATGGTGTAGCATATTATCATTTTGTGGAAAAAAGACTATAGTGATAAATGTTCATAAGTACATGGTCTGTCTTCACAGATACAAAAAAATTAGCTCTAGTATTTGCCTCAGGGGAGAGAAACTATGTATCTTGGGGGGAACAGAGAAAGGAAGAAGATTTATTGTTTATATTTATCATTTTGTGTATTTTGAATTTTGTGCTAGGCACATATGCTATTTACTAAAGAAAAATAAATAACAATAATAAAAGCGATAAACACAGGGAAGAGGCCTCGTTCATATACCCTGTTTCTGCAAGTATCTTACTTCCACTTATAAGGATAGTTTATGTTATAAAAATTTAATGTGCACCATAAATAAGTGAAAAGATGAGTTCCAAAAACTGAGAAGAGATATTTATTTATAACACATAGAACCAACAAAGGATTCTTAGCTAGGACATATGCAGGACTCAATAAGAAAAAGACAAACAAACTAATAAAAAAATGAGCAAAGAAATGAGCAGCTAATTCATAGAAGAGGAAGTTCAGGCTAACAAACACATGAAAAGATGATGAATCACATTAATAATTGTAGAAGTGATGTTGTTCAGTCGTGTATGACTCTTTGCGATCCCGTTGACTGTAGCCTACTGGGCTCCTCTGTCCATGGTATTTTCCAGGCAAGAGTACTGGAGTGGTTTGCCATTTCCTTCTCCAGGGGATCTTCCTGACCTGGGGATTAAACCCAGGTCTTTGGCCTTGTAGGCAGACACTTTACCTTCTGAGCCACCAGGGAAGCCCAATAATTGTAGAAGGCAAGTTAAAATGATGTGTGTCATCTCATACCCCAAATTTAAAAGTTTAACACTATGGAGTATCAACAAGGGTGGAGAGCAATAGCAAGAACCACTGGTGGAGTGTAAATTGGTTCAAGCACTCTGGGGGCCTCGCAGAGTGGAAGTGCTCCTGAAGACCTTGTGGCTTAGCAGTTTCATCCACATCTGCTCAGGGAGAACCATGCAAGGATGTTCACAGTAACATTTTTTTTAAATAAAATTTTATTGGATATGTTAGATAATGCACTTCTCGAATATTTTATCTTAGAATTTCTAAAGCACTTTCCAATTAATGCCCATGACATCTATGAAATTGGCATTGCTACTTCCCTGGTGGCTCAGACAGTAAAGCATCTGCTTACAGTGTGGGAGACCCAGGTTCAAACTCTGGGTCAGGACGATCTCCTGGAGAAGGAAATTGCAACCCACTCCAGTATTCTTGCCTGGAAAATCCCATGGACAGAGGAGCCTGGTAGGCTACAGTCCATGGGGCCACAAAGAGTTGGGCACCACTGAGTGACTTCACTTTCACCGTGTTTTTACTCTCTTAAGTGGTTGCCCTGGGTTTCCCAGGTGGCTCGGTGGTAATGAGCCATTGCAGGAGATGTGGGCTTGATCCCTGGGTCAGGAAACTCCCCTGGAGAAGGAAATGGCAACCCACTCCAGTATTCTTATCTGAGAATCCCACAGACAGAGGTGCCTGGTGGGCTGTAGTCCATGGGGTCACAAAAGAGTTGGACAGGACTTAACGACTAAATAACAACAGTGGTTGCTCTAGAATTTGCAATACGCGTTGATAACCGGTCCAAGTACATTTTCAAACGACATTGTGCTGCTTCGTGAGTACTTCAAGTACTTTATTGTAACCAAGCCTGATGATTACTTTTGTGTCAGCTTGATTGGCCAAGAGATAGCCAGACTAAACATCTTTTCTTAGTGTGTCTGTGAAGGTGTTTCTGGATGAGATTAACATTTGAATTTGTGGCTCAAAGAAGTTATTTGCCTCGCCAATATGAGTGGGCATCGTCCAATCCCTTGAGGGCTTGAACTGAACAAAAGGCAGATGAAGGGGGAATTGGCCCCTTCTTTTTCCTACCTCACTGTTTGGACTAGGACAACTCATTGTATTTTTTTTTCTGCCTTTGACTGGGATTTACACAAACACCTTCCCTAATTCTCAGACCTCAAGACTCTTGAGAGTCCCTTGGACTGCAGGGAGATCCAACCAATTCATTCTAAAGGAGATCAGTCCTGGGTGTTCTTTGGAAGGAATGATGCTAAAGCTGAAACTCCAGTACTTTGGCCACCTCATGCGATGAGTTGACTCATTGGAAAAGACTCTGATGCTGGGAGGGATTGGGGGCAGGAGGAGAAGGGGACGACAGAGGATGAGATGGCTGGATGGCATCACTGACTCAATGGACATGAGTCTGGGTGAACTCCGGGAGTTGGTGATGGACAGGGAGGCCTGGCGTGCTGCGATTCATGGGGTCGCAAGGAGTCGGACACGACTGAACTGAACTGAATTGAACTGAAGGACTCAGACTGAATTGCACCATTGTTTCTTCTGAGTCTCCAGCTTACAGATAAGAGGTCTTGGGATTTCTTGGCCTCCATAATTGTATAAGTCAATTCCTCATTATATATGTATATACACAAACGGGGTTCCCTGGTGATTCAGATGGCAAAGAATCTGCTTGCCATGCGGGAGACCCAGGTTTGATCCCTGGGTGAGGAAGAACCCCTGGAAATGGGAATGGCTATCCACTCCAGTATTCTTGCCTGGAGAATTCCATGGACAGAGGAGCCTGGTGTGCTACAGTCCACCGGGTCACAAAGAGTCAGACATGACTGAGCAATAAACTAGTAGATACATACACATACACACACTCTCTACTCATTCTGTTTCTGGAGAACGCTCACTAATATACCAAGTATTCCTAATTTCTCCCTCTTCATCCCTTGTATCACTGCTGGCATTCATTTCACCTATACATAAGCAATAATCACCAAATATATTGTTGCTATTATTATTTTGAACAAACGGTTATCTGTTAGATCAACTAAGAATAAAAAAATAAAAGTTTCTATATACCTTCACTTATTCATCCCCTCTAACCTTCCTCTCTTTATGTAGATCTGAGTTTCTGACCTTGTATTATTTTCCTTTTCTCTGAAGAACTTTCTAAAAAGTATTTTGCAAAGCATATGTCCTGTCTTAATTTTTGTTTGTCTGAGAAAGTCTTTTTTCCTCTTTACTTTTGAAGGATAATTTCAGAGGATACAGAATTCCATTTTGGTGTTTTTGTTTCTTTGAGTGCTTGAAATATTTCACTTCATTTTCTTCTTGACTGCATGATTTCTGAAGAGAAATCAGGTATAATTCCTATCTTTGTTCCTCTATGTGTGTGCACACTCAGTTATGTCTGAATCTTTGCGACCCCATGGACTATAGCCCTCCAGGCTCCTCTGTCCATGAAATTTTCCAGTCAAGAATGCTAGAGTGGGTTGCCACTTCCTATTCCAGGGGATTTTCCCCCACCCCCGGATGGAACCCCCATCTTTTGTGTCTCTTGCATTGGCAGGCAAATTATTTACCATTGTGCCTCTTGGGAAGCCCTCTATAGGTGAGGTGCTTTTTCTTCTGGCTTCTTTCAGGATATTTTTGTTTTTCTTTACTATTTTTTTTTAATTGACATGTATTCAACATTTTAAGATTTTTTTCTGTATTTTGATTTTCTTTAATTTGAATACAATATGCCTAGTGGGTTTTCTTTTTTTTTTTTGGCATTTACCTTGCTTGGTGTTTTCTGACTTCTTGGGTCTGTGCTTTGGTGTCAGCCATTAAACTGGAAAAATTCTCAGTCATGTTGCTTCAGATCTGGCTCTTCTTCCTCTCTTTGTTCTACCATGAAGGAGACTACACTACACATAACCATGGTGTAGTTATGTTACATCTTTTGTAGTTTTTCCATAGTACTTGGATATTCTCTTCTGTCTTTTTCAATTTTTTTATTTTCCCTTTTTAGTTTCTACTGACATATCCTCAAGCTCAGAGATTCTTTCCTTAGCTGTATCTAGTCTACTTACAAGCCTATTGAAGACATTCTTTATTTTTGTTACAGTATTTTTGATTTCTAGCACTTCTTTTCAGTACTGTCTTTGAACTTCCATCTCTGCTTACATTGCCTATCTGTTCTTGCATCTTGTCTGCTTTTCCCATTAGGCTTCTTAGCATATTATTTGTAGTTGTTTCAAATTAATGGTCTGATGCTTCCAACTGTCCTGCCATATCTGAGTCTGGTTCTGTTACTAGTTCATTCTCTTTAAACTGTGTTTTTTGCCTTTTAGTACACCTTGTCATTTTTTATTAAAACCAGATATGATGTATGGGGTAAAAGGAACTCCTGTAAATAGCCTTTAGCGGTGTGGTGATAGTGCCAGGAGACGGGGAGTGTTCTATAGTCCTATGATTTGGTCTCAGTCATTTAATGAGTCTGCACCCCTGCTCTGTGAACTTCACAAGTGCCTCTCAGTTTTTTTCCCCTGGCGTAGTGGGACAGAATGGCTAGAGGGGGCTGGAATTGGGGTTGAATGGCTGGAGTTCCTTTCCTCCAAGTAGATTAGGCTCTGATAAAACTCCAGTACTATCAGATCAGATCAGATCAGTCACTCAGTCGTGTCCGACTTTTTGTGACCCCATGAATCACAGCACGCCAGGCCTCCCTGTCCATCACCAACTCCCGGAGTTCACCCAGACTCAGGTCCATCGAGTCAGTGATGCCATCCAGCCATCTCATCCTCTGTCGTCCCCTTCTCCTCCTGCCCCCAATCCCTCCCAGCATCAGAGTCTTTTCCAATGAGTCAACTCATCGCATGAGGTGGCCAAAGTACTGGAGTTTCAGCTTTAGCATCATTCCTTCCAAAGAGCACCCAGGGCTGATCTCCTTCAGAATGGACTGGTTGGATCTCCCTGCAGTCCAAGGGACTCTCAAGAGTCTTCTCCAACACCACAGTTCAAAAGCATCAATTCTTCGGCACTCAGCCTTCTTCACAGTCCAACACTCACATCC
>NW_011494460.1:215444-217750 GCF_000754665.1 Bison bison bison | reverse complement strand
TCCTCCTCGTCCGTCCCCCTTCCTCCCTCCCTCGCCCCCCAACTCCCTCCCAGCATCAGAGTCTTTTCCAATGAGTCAACTCATCGCATGAGGTGGCCAAAGTACTGGAGTTTCAGCTTTAGCATCATTCCTTCCAAAGAGCACCCAGGGCTGATCTCCTTCAGAATGGACTGGTTGGATCTCCCTGCAGTCCAAGGGACTCTCAAGAGTCTTCTCCAACACCACAGTTCAAAAGCATCAATTCTTCGGCACTCAGCCTTCTTCACAGTCCAACACTCACATCCATACATGACTAGAGTCTTGTAAAACAGTTTTTTGAGGGCAAGATTGTTAAGAACAGAATGCTCTAGTGAGTTAAAAATGGTTACTTATCTCCTCCCCCACAACAAGGAGCAATTTTTTTTTTTTCCCCTTCAGTCTTCACTGTGAGAACTTGATAGAAGTCCTGATGGTAAAACTCACAATAATGTGGAGAACTGGAAGATGAGGCTCCCTGGAAATTTTAACTCTTGGCTTGTCCACACTGAGCCTCCAGCCATTCTTTAATTACAGTTCAGATTTTCCTACTCCAGCATGGAGGTTTCTGCTCATGGATTTCTGTTCTGGTAAATTGTAACTCTCTGTATGCATTTCTCCACTTTTTGAGGGCAGCAGTTTGCCCTGTGACCTTACTTCTTTGATGGCTCTCTGGAGAGTTGTTGATTTTTAACTTCTTACTTGTTAGGGTGGACTGCCCACTTCCAAGCTCCTTGGAAGGACTTACTGAGAATGAGAAATCTGCTCAGTGCCATTGTTTTTAGTATTGAAAAATTTGAAACATCTTAAATATCTATCATTAGGAGAAATAAATAGTTAGATTGTGATATATTCGTATAATGGAGTACTATATTGCAGCTAAGTGAATGCAGTGGATTTATATGATTTAAACCGGCTATAGCACAAAAACATACAGTAAAAAAAAAAAGCAAATGCAGAATTATACACAGAAAACAATTCTACATATTATGAATAAATATATATGTAATAAAGGTACAATAATGTAACAAATGATACATATCTTTAGGATAGTGATTTCATCTAGGATGTAAGAAGAAACAGAATCACTGAGGACTGAAACAGGGACTTCATCTATGTGTGTGATATTTTATTTCTAAAAATGACAAAAGATGTAAAGCAAATGCAACAAAGTCTGAACACCTGTTAATTATGTGTGACCTTAGGAAAGTTAATTAACCTCCAAGTACTTTAGTTTTCTTTCTTTGGCGTAGAGGCAGTTGTGAGGGTTGAATTGATTGCATGCATGTATTGCTAATACAGTTTATTGTGATCCACACAGCCAAAGGCTTTGGCATAGTCAATAAAGCAGAAATACATGTTTTTCTGGAACTCTTTTGCTTTTTCCATGATCCAGCAGATGTTGGCAATTTGATCTCTGGTTCCTCTGCCTTTTCTAAAACCAGCTTGAACATCAGGAAGTTCCCAGTTCACATATTGCTGAAGCCTGGCTTGGAGAATTTTGAGCATGACTTCACTAGCGTGTGAGATGAGTGTAATTGTGCGGTAGTTTGAGCATTCTTTGGCATTGCCTTTCTTTGGGATTGGAATGAAAACTGACCTTTTCCAGTGCTGTGGCCACTGCTGAGTTTTCCAAATTTGCTGGCATATTGAGTGCAGCACTTTCACAGCATCATCTTTCAGGATTTGGAATAGCTCAACTGGAATGCCATCACCTCCACTAGCTTTGTTTGTAGTGATGCTTTCTAAGGCCCACTTGACTTCACATTCCAGGATGTCTGGCTCTAGGTCAGTGATCACACCATCGTGATTATCTGGGTCGTGAAGATCTTTTTTGTACAGTTCTTCTGTGTATTCTTGCCATCTCTTCTTAATATTTTCTGCTTCTGTTAGGTCCATACCATTTCTGTCCTTTATCGAGCTCATCTTTGCATGAAATGTTCCTTTGGTATCTTCTGATTTTCTTGAAGAGATCCCTAGTCTTTCCCATTCTGTTGTTTTCCTCTATTTCTTTGCATTGATCGCTGAAGAAGGCTTTCTTATCTCTTCTTGCTATTCTTTGGAACTCTGCATTCAGATGTTTATATCTTTCCTTTTCTCCTTTGCTTTTCGCTTCTCTTGTTTTCACAGCTATTTGTAAGGCCTCTGCCAAAGCCTTTGACTGTGTGGATCACAATAAACTCTGGAAAATTCTGAAAGAGATGGGAATACCAGACCACCTGATCTGCCTCTTGAGAAATTTGTATGCAGGTCAGGAAGCAACAGTTAGAACTGGACTTGGAACAACAGAC
>NW_011494460.1:187512-215344 GCF_000754665.1 Bison bison bison | reverse complement strand
TTGGAACAACAGACTGGTTCCAAATAGGAAAAGGAGTTTGTCAAGGCTGTATATTGTCACCCTGTTTATTTAACTTCTATGCAGAGTACATCATGAGAAACGCTGGACTGGAAGAAACACAAGCTGGAATCAAGATTGCCGGGAGAAATATCAATAACCTTGGATATGCAGATGACACCACCCTTATGGCAGAAAATGAAGAGGAACTCAAAAGCCTCTTGATGAAGGTGAAAGTGGAGAGTGAAAAAGTTGGCTTAAAGCTCAACATTCAGAAAATGAAGATCATGGCATCTGGTCCCACCACTTCATGGGAAATAGATGGGGAAACAGTGGAAATAGTGCCATACTTTATTTTTCTGGGCTCCAAAATCACTACAGATGGTGATTGCAGCCATGAAATTAAAAGACGCTTACTCCTTGGAAGGAAAGTTATGACCAACCTAGATAGCATATTCAAAAGCAGAGACATGACTTTGCCAACAAAGGTTCGTCTAGTCAAGGCTATGGTTTTTCCTGTGGTCATGTATGGATGTGAGAGTTGGACTGTGAAGAAGGCTGAGCGCTGAAGAATTGATGCTTTTGAACTGTGGTGTTGGAGAAGATTCTTGAGAGTCCCTTGGACTGCAAGGAGATCCAACCAGTCCATTCTGAAGGAGATCAGCCCTGGGATTTCTTTGGAAGGAATGGTGCTAAAGCTGAAACTCCAGTACTTTGGCCACCTCATGCGAAGAGTTGATTCATTGGAAAAGATCCTGATGCTGGGAGGGATTGGGGGCAGGAGGAGAAGGGGACGACAGAGGAGGAGATGGCTGGATGGCATCACTGACTCGATGGACGTGAATCTGAGTGAACTCCGGGAGTTGGTGATGGACAGGGAGGCCTGGCATGCTGCGATTCATGGGGTCGCAAAGAGTCGGACACGACTGAGCGACTGATCTGATCTGATCTGATTGCTAATACATCAAAAAATTTTATAATAAAAATGTAAAGAAAAGTTACTATGAAACAAGATTGAAATATTTTAAGACTTTGTATGAATTTAAAAAAATGATTGGATTATTATTGTTACAAGTTCTACCATATTTGACTCAAATTAGAACATATACATCTGTTAGCATCCTTACTGGAGCAGTGGTTTTATTTTAAAAATGCCTCTGATGCTCCTGCTTTTGGTAACCAAGGGTAAAAGGAAAAAAGAAAGCATTAGTTTTACTTGTTCTTCAGGAGTCAGGGACTGATTTGGTTTCCATCATCATTTCCTGGGGAAAGAGAAAAGCTTTTCTGAGCTCACTTGATTTTTGTCTCCATACTTTTTTTTTTTTTTGGTCTCCATACTTTATTAACACACAAAGATACCTCCTTTTGTGTCCCTGGAATGAAATAAAAGATATTTTCAAGCTCCTAGTGGAATTTACTACTCTTCTATTCATTAACAAAATACCAGAAAAGAACAGGAGAGCCATCAATGGGCGTAATAGAGGGAATCAGAATCATCCGAGAATGTGCTGCTTGTGTGTCTTCCTCCTGGTCCTCTAGTGTGGGTGGTGTTTCGGATCTGATTGATGTTTTGGTTGATGTTTTCTAAATCACTACAGCTTCATGGCGTATCAGATTGCTATTGACCTTCATTGAGACTGCTTTAAGAAGTACAGTATTTTTGAATGACTTGGAAAGTGCTTTCTGTTTGGAAAAACGTTTGTGTTCTGGGTGTCAGTAGGCTGAGGTTATTTTTAAAAAATGAAGGAGATAAAGTCCTCTGGGAATCATCTTTCTAACTTTAAGTGAAAAGAAGTCTACACAACTATATGGGCTATGAAAGCCTGGAATTTCTATTGTGAAATATCATGTCTTTGGGACACATACTTGTGGCTAAACGGTTCCTATAGTTTCTGTGACTATGTAATGCAAAAGTAAGTCTCTTTGACCCAAATTGAGGAAACTGTTAAAGTGTGAGTTACTCTGTGAACTCAATTCTTGTAGTGAAGTAAGAATAAAAAACATTTCAGCAGTTCCGGTTCAGGCTTTGGGATGAATCAGAACATTGCCCTCCAGGTCAAATGTCCTCTATGACTAAGTGAAAGAGGCTAGGGAGTCCCAGGCTTACTTTGTAGAATATACAGACAGACACACACACTTTCATGGCTGCTGCTGCTGCTGCTGCTGCTAGGTCACCTCAGTCGTGTCCAACTCTGTGCGACCCCATAGACAGCAGCCTACCAGGCTCCTCCGTCCCTGGGATTCTCCAGGCAAGAACACTGGAGTGGGTTCACTTTCATGGCATATGCACACAAATATGCACACAGAAATATACCTCATCTCCTTATTCATAAGAATGAGGTTTTTTCTATACAAATGAAACATATTCAACTCAATAGAATATTTTAATATTTAATATTGAATCTGCCTTCCTTAATAAGTATATCAAACACATTTAAACTTTTTCTTGATGATTCATCCATCACTATTAATAATTAAATATGATATTTCTCTGTAATGCTTTGCTTTCCTTCCCTACCCTTTCCCCATTACTAAAGCAATACTCATTACAGAAAATCAGAAATACACAGATGAAAACATCAGTTATTACAGTTATCCAAGGATAACCAATGCTCACTCTTGTGTAAGTATTTTCAAATGCACACTTATAGGCACACATATACTAAAACAAATAGGAACATACAGTAATATCTTTAGTGATCTGCCTGTTTCTCATAGTAATTTATCATGAATACTTTTTTTATATCTGTAGATTTGTACCTGAAACATCATTTTAAATGACTGTATGATACATTATAGAGATATATTATATTTATTTCAACAATTCCATATTGCTGAAATTAGATTATGTTCAGCATTCTTATGCCACAGATGACATTGTATTGAATGTACACGTGTGTGTTGGTATGTATATATGTACACCGATATATATGTATTTATCTTTATGTATGTTCTCAATTATTTCCTTCTTGTGCTTAGTTGCTCAGTCGTGTCTCTTTGTGACCCCATGGACTGTAGCTCACTAGGCTCCTCTGTCCATGGGGCTTCTCCAGACAAGAATACTGGTGTGGGTTGCCATGCCCTCCTCCAGGGGATCTTTCCAACTCAGGGACTGAACCCAGGTCTCCCGCATTGCAGGCGAATTCTTTACTGTCTGAGCCACCAGGGAAGCCCAGTTGTTAGATACAGAATTTATAGTTCAAAGAATTCATTCATTCCTTCAGGAACAGGAGTTATTTCTCTGAAGTGATGTCAGTTTTTTTTAGCCATTAGCCTATTCTTTTGGAAGACTTCTGTCTTCTGGAGACTGGCTAAAAAAACCCTTCAAACTGGATCCTCTAGACCAAGCTGCCTCCTTAAGATTGGCTAGGAAGGGCTTGGAAGCTGTTTACATTGAGCTGTTGTGCTGTAAGTTGTTTGAGCTTTTGAAAATTGTTCTTTACTCTAGAGGAAAAACCTCTAGGAAATGGGATCCCAGTTATCTAGGTATTTTGAGGGCACTCCAACCCCCAGAGAACTCTGGCTGATTTTATGTTTAAAAACCACAGCCGTTCCTCATGTGCATTTCTAACTAAATGGTTATGTCTGGCAAATGGATCCCTCCATCTAATGGATATGAATATATTTGACATATGTGTATGTTTTCACACTGGACTGAAGCCTTCCCTTGCAGACAAGCTGCTACTGCTTCTTTTATGGCTAAAATCCTTTTGGGAAATATTACCTCTACCTGGAGAACTCCTCTCAAACTTCGTGTTAAACAAGGAACCCAACTGGTCCAGTGCTTCAACAAGTCTGTGCTGTTTGGCTCATTTTACAACACTGTCACTGTGCCTTCCGTCCTCAAACCTCTGGTTTACTCACATGCACTAATGGCATTGTTAAGTAATGGCATAATTAAGACTCAATTAGCAAAATTGATAGAGGCCCTGCGAATAAAGTTGCCAAAAACATTGTCATCAGTCCCTCTACATCTCAAATGTACTCTTTTTGGAACTCATAAGCTCTCATCCTTTGAGATAGTCACTGGATGCCCATTGCACTTGACTCTTTTGATTCACAACTGACTAAAGGCGAGATACTCCAATATTGGAGGGCCTTGATGTTGAAGCTGAAACTTCAGTACTTTGGCCACCTGATGAGAAGAGCTGACTTATTTGAAAAGACCCTGATGGTGGGAAAGATTGAGGGCGGGAGGAGAAGGGGACGACAGGGGATGAGATGGTTGGATGGCATCACTGACTCAATGGACATGAGTTTGGGTGGACTCCGGGAGTTGGTGATGGACGGGGAGGCCTGGTGTGCTGCGGTTCATGGGGTCACAAAGAGTCAGACACGACTGAGTGACTGAACTGAACTGAACTGCTTCTATTAAAAATAACCGTGTTTTGGTAGAGCAGTCTTTTCACTATGTGTTTTTGGGAAACAAAGACCTTAAGCATTATACTTTGCATCCCGGAGATTTCATCTGCTGGAAAAGACAACTGCAGAAGAACCCTCTTCAGCCTCACTGGAAAGGACCAATCAAGTACTGCTAACTAACCCTTGTGCTGAGAAACTTCAAGGAGTTGACTCTTGGATCCATGTGACACACCTAAAGACAGTGTCAAATCCTGACTGCACCCAAACATTATCTGGTAATCTGAAAATATATATTCCCTGGGATTGAAGTAGACAACATCTGGTGAGACATTCCCAAGACATCCTGACCAGATAACAACCTGGAAATTTGTTGCCAAACCTTCGAAGATGACATAATGCTTCAGATAGTCTCTAATGTTTTTCTATGATCTTGATTGCATATGTAGATAAAAAGTGTCTTAGAGTTCTCCCTCCTATCCCTCACTGTTACTTGAATGTGATGGTAAATAGATTTCCAATGTGTGCACGTTCCCTCTGACATGAGGCACAACACTCTGTCTATCCCAAAACATATTTGCAAATACAGTGGCTTTATCCATAAGTATCTCAAATGGGAAACAAACTAAACATTCTCAATTGATGGATGGATTTTAAAAAGTGTTGTATATCAATACAGTAAAATACTGCTCAGAAATAAATATTAAAAAAGATAAAAAAATACTGATGCATGTAAGAATATGGATTAGTTTCAAATGCATTAAGACTCAACAGGCTTCATAACATGTGATTTCATTTATAGTCTAGAAAAGGAAAAAATTATAGGGGCAATTGTGGCTGGGGCCTGGGGATGGGGTGAGGAATTTTTAGGGTGATAGAACTGATAAATTTCTTAACAGTGGTTGTGGTGATATGATTATGCATTTGTCAGAGCTCATAGAACTGTCCCTAAAGTAAGTCAGTTTTGCTGTATATAAATTCAAAAAGTGGATACAAATTTAGAAACTAAAAAAATATATTTTAATAAAAAAGAGAATACCTTGCCAAAGTGTCTCTAGTGTCCACAAGAATACGCATTGCACACGTCCAACACAGGGAGCTGATGGAACAAAGGGTCTGCTACTGTGCTTGAAATACTTTGCCTCCCCAGCGGCCCCGTTGAAACTTCTGTAGGCTACACTGCAGTGGAGGACACTTCCACCCAACCTCCTTTCCTTCTTCACTCACTTCAGACTTGCATGGTGGCTATGGCCCTCCCAGCCCCACTGGCTCTCTTCTCAGTGTCTTCCACACAAGTGTTACCCTGAATAAAACCCTTGCATATTTAATCCTGTCTTGGCAACTGCTTATTGTAGGACCTGAACCGACACAACCTCCAATTTTATGCTCTATAATATGATCACAACAGAAATAAAATGCATAATCACATTTTAATTTTACCTAATCTATTTTTGTAAATAATTGAATATAGTGTACATAAAGAGAAATGTACAAAATGTAAGTGTACCACTCTATGAGTTTTCACAAAGTGAAAATATTACACAGATGAAGATTAAGAACCTTACTAGTAATTCAGAAGCAACCCTTCTCATTCCCCAACAAATGCTCTCTTCCACTGATTGATCCTATCGCAAAGGCAATCAGTGGCCTGAATTCCTAACACCATAGACCTGTTTTGCATATTTTTGAATTTTAAATAACTAGAATCATTCAGCTTATACTTTTATTTTGGTTTGTGTGTGGGTGCTAAGTCACTTCACTCGTGTCCAACTCTATACGACCCCATGGAATGCAGCCAGCCAGGCTCCTCTGTCCATGGGATTCTTCAGCCAAGAATACTGGAGTGGGTGGCCATGCCCTCCTCCAGAGGACCTTCCAGACCCAGGGATCGAACCCGTGTCTCTTATGTTTCCTGCATTGGCAGGCGAGTTCTTTACCACTAGTGCTTCTTTCAATTATTATTATGTTTGTGAGAATCACTCATGATGGTATGTATGTAGGTTGTATATGTAAGGCTACATCGGTACTTATACTGAACAACTATAAACTGCTAAGAAGGCAATGGTAACCCACTCCGGTACTCTTGCCTGGAGAATCCCAGGGACAGGGGAGCCTGGTGGGCTGCCGTCTGGGGTTGCACAGAGTCGGACACGACTGAAGCGACTTAGCAGCAGCAGCAGCATAAACTGCTGTATTTTGGTGCCCTCTTATCAGAGTTTTGACAGTTTTCCTATTTCTCAACTTAGTGAGTTGTTAGCTATCATTTTTATTGCTATCACTATCCTTATATCTAAGTGAAACATCTTTTAGTAATTTTCTGCCTTAAGTGTGCTATGATTGGAAAATCAATAACAGTGTAAAATGGGTAAAAATTCTTTTAATAAACTGAAAGGATTTTGCCACCTAGACTATGTGACTTTTATTTTCCCTCTCTAGGAGTTGCTCAGAGGCTTTTACACTTATAGCCAAGGTCTAATTTTGCTCAAAGTGACTTGTATTGCCAGAAGTGCAAACTCCAGGGAAGAGGGATGTTAGTGTGTATCCGTATTTCTTTAGATGGTAGAGAAGACTGATGAACTCTGTAGTTCCTTACGTGAATAGGACATTTTTTAAAGTGTTCTATGAGATAATTTCAGCTTGAAAGGTAAAGAAAAAGGGAAGTTGGTTTCAACTTCTGTATAGGAATTTTAAATAAATATTTTGATTATTTCCCTTAAGGTAAGAATTTGGTATGTGCTAGTCACTCAGTCGCATCCAACTCTTTGTGACTCCATGGACTGTAGCTTCTCAGGCTCCTCAGTCCATGCAACTTTCCAGGCAAGAATACTGGAGTGGGTTGCCATTCCCTTTTCCAGGGGATCTTCCCAACCCAGGGATCGAACCTGGGTCTCCTGCCTTGTAGGCAGATTCTTTACTATCTGAGCTACCAAAGAAGCCTAAGAATTTGGGATAAATCTTATCACTAAGTTTGAGATTAGTTATTGATTCTGATGTGATTTAAAAAGCACAACTCTTAGATATGTGGTATTGGCTTTAAGAAGGCTTTGTTTCTAGTATTAGTTGAATTTGGCTCAGCTTAGTAAGATTAGAACCTAAAAATACTCTTAACCAAATAAGGCAATATATCATCAGGACCCCACTCCAAAAAAATTGGATTTCAGAAGAGTGTAATCCAATAAGCATCGAATCTCTGTAGCTAATTTAACAGATGGAACAAAAGGGACTAATGAAGATCTAGTCTCCTCTGCTTGACAGGAGCTAGTGGGACTGGCTATGTAATTAATTATTTGATCTCTAGTCATATCCTGTGGGTGCTGTGCCATCTTCTACTTCTTCTATTCTACTGTAATTTGTTCATTTCACTTAAGAAATACTGGTGGTACTTCCATAAATTGATTTTATTGCTCACGAACTTTAATTTGAAAATCACTAATTTATATGACACCAAGAAGAATCTTCGGAGAAGATAATGGCACCCCACTCCAGTACTCTTGCCTGGAAAATCCCATGGACAGAGGAGCCTGGTGGGCTGTAGTCCATGGGGTCGCTAAGAGTCGGACATGACTGAGTGACTTCACTTTCACTTCTCACTTTCATGCATTGGAGAAGGAAATGGCAACCCACTCCAGTGTTCTTGCCTGGAGAATCCCAGGGACGGGGGAGCCTGGTGGGCTACCGTCTATGGGGTCGCACAGAGTCGGACATGACTGAAGCGACTCAGCAAGAAGAATCTTCTTCTTTTAGCGCTCCCTTGAAGTGGAGCCTTGGTACTGGGTCCAGCCCCACTCACTCATGGTCTAGTAGTTATCAATTCTCAATTCCGTCAACCATACATCCCTATAATAGAAAGCTCAGGCTTTGAAAACATTTTCGCCCTGCACTACAGATGGGGAAATGAGATGATGTGTAATTAGTGCTACATCTTTCTCTGTTCACAAAGCTCTATTTATTAGTCTACTTTCTGCTTCTAAAGTGATTAACGTAAAACAATGGTAAATTTTATTGTAACCTATGGGTAGTCTCGAGAAGATTCTAATAAAATAATCCAGAGACAAAAATGAGAATCAACCCTGATCCAGAATTTGTGAAGTGGGATTGAAAATCTTTTTCCTATGCCATTATTATAAGGATAAATGACCTGATGAATATGTGTAAAACAGGTCCATAGACCCTAAGGTGAATGATTGTTTGTAAAGATTGCCAAACAGATTTTTCCATCCCTGGCTTCTTGCCCCTTTGTAGCATGATTTTCTATTTATTCTAAGAGAAGAAGTCCATTTTCCCCATCCATCTGCCTCACCAACTCCCACTGGAGTTTGGGCTGAATTTTGGACTTTGACTAATAAAATGTAGTTGAAATGATGTTGTAGTGCTTCTGTGCTTAGGTAACAGGAGACTGTGTTTTTTATATCTTCTTGAAACTCCTTGACTTTCATGTGAAGAAGGCTCCTTGAAAATGAGAGACCAGGTAGAGAGAGCTCCAATAGCCCATACCAGTCACCAGACATAGGAGAGGGGCTATGCTAGCCCACCCAACCCAGTTGCTATAGACTGAATTTTATGCCTCCCCCCAGATTCATATGTTAAATCCTAATACCCAATATAATGATATTTGGAGGTGGGGCATTTAGTAGGTGATTAGGTCATGAGGCTGGGACCCTTATGAATGGGATTGGTGCCCTGGCTCCAGAGAGATCCCTTGCCTCTTCTGCTGTGTGAGGACACAGTGAGAAGACAGCCCATCCATGAATCAGGAAGCAAGATACCACGGGATATCATATCTGCAGGTAAGTCCAGATCTTGGACTTTCAGCCTCTAGAACTATGAGAAGTGTATGTTGTTCAAGTCATTCAGCCTATGGGATTTTGTTAAAGCAGCTCAGATAACAGATAGTCAAACCTATCTGTTCCTGTAGCCATAGAGAGACTCCATGTGAGACCAGTGAAGAACCACCCAGCTGAATACAGCACAAACTGCTGACCCACAGAATCATAAAAAATGTCGGGGTGTTATTTTAAGCTACCCTGATTTGGAATAGTTTATGACATGGGTTAGATAAATGATAGACTTGTAATGAGTGTTCAGTAAATGGACATAAATACTTGCTTCTTGTGTACTCAGTCACGGAATCGTGTCCGACTCTTTGTGACCCCATGGACTGTAGCCCAGTCCACCAGGCTCCTCTGTCCATGGGATTTTCCTGGCAAGAATTATGCAGTGGGTTGCCATTTCCTTCTCTAGGGGGATCTTCCCAACCCAGGGATTGAACCCATGTCTCCAGCATCTTTTGCATTGGCAGGCAGATTTTTTACTACTGAGCCACCTGGGAAGCCCTTGCCTCTTGAGTGAAGGATGCATTCCTATACACTAATAATGAGAAAACAGAGAGAGAAATTAAGGAAACAATTCCATTCACCATTGCAACGGAAAGAATAAAATACTTAGGAATATATCTACCTAAAGAAACTAAAGACCTATATATAGAAAACTATAAAACACTGGTGAAAGAAATCAAAGAGGACACTAATAGATGGAGAAATATACCATGTTCATGGATTGGAAGAATCAATATAGTGAAAATGAGTATACTACCCAAAGCAATTTATAGATTCAATGCAATCCCTATCAAGCTACCAACAGTATTCTTCACAGAGCTAGAACAAATAATTTCACAATTTGTATGGAAAAACAAAAAACCTCGAATAGCCAAAGCGATCTTGAGAAAGAAGAATGGAACTGGAGGAATCAACCTACCTGACTTCAGGCTCTACTACAAAGCCACAGTTATCAAGACAGTATGGTACTGGCACAAAGACAGAAATATAGATCAATGGAATAAAATAGAAAGCCCAGAGATAAATCCACGCACATATGGACACCTTATCTTTGACAAAGGAGGCAAGAATATACAATGGATTAAAGACAATCTCTTTAACAAGTAGTGCTGGGAAATCTGGTCAACCACTTGTAAAAGAATGAAACTAGACCACTTTCTAACACCATACACAAAAATAAACTCAAAATGGATTAAAGATTTAAACGTAAGACCAGAAACTATAAAACTCCTAGAGGAGAACATAGGCAAAACACTCTCTGACATACATCACAGCAGGATCCTCTATGACCCACCTCTCAGAATATTGGAAATAAAAGCAAAAATAAACAAATGGGACCTAATTAACCTTAAAAGCTTCTGCACATCAAAGGAAACTATTAGCAAGGTGAAAAGACAGCCTTCAGAATGGGAGAAAATAATAGCAAATGAAGCAACTGACAAACAACTAATCTCAAAAATATACAAGCAACTCCTACAGCTCAACTCCAGAAAAATAAACGACCCAATCAAAAAATGGGCCAAAGAACTAAATAGACATTTCTCCAAAGAAGACATACAGATGGCTAACAAACACATGAAAAGATGCTCAACATCACTCATTATCAGAGAAATGCAAATCAAAACCACCATGAAATGGCGTACCATTTCACGCCAGTCAGAATGGCTGTGATCCAAAAGGCTACAAATAATAAATGCTGGAGAGGGTGTGGAGAAAAGGGAACCCTCTTACACTGTTGGTGGGAATGCAAACTAGTACAGCCACTATGGAGAACAGTGTGGAGATTCCTTAAAAAACTGGAAATAGAACTGCCTTACGATCCAGCAATCCCACTGCTGGGCATACACACTGAGGAAACCAGAAGGGAAAGAGACACGTATACCCCAATGTTCATCGCAGCACTGTTTATAATAGCCAGGACATGGAAGCAACCTAGATGCCCATCAGCAGATGAATGGATAAGAAAGGTGTGGTACATATACACAATGGAGTATTACTCAGCCATTAAAAAGAATACATTTGAATCAGTTCTAATGAGGTGGATGAAACTGGAGCCTATTATACAGAGTGAAGTAAGCCAGAAGGAAAAACATCAATACAGTATACTAACGCATATATATGGAATTTAGGAAGATGGTAACAATAACCTGGTGTACGAGACAGCAAAAGAGACACTGATGTATAGAACAGTCTTATGGACTCTGTGGGAGAGGGAGAGGGTGGGAAGATTTGGGAGAGTGACATTGAAACATGTAAAATATCATGTAAGAACCGAGTTGCCAGTCCAGGTTCGATACACGATACTGGATGCTTGGGGCTAGTGCACTGGGACGACCCAGAGGGATGGTATGGGGAGGGAGGAGGGAGGAGGGTTCAGGATGGGGAACACATGTATACCTGTGGCGGATTCATTTTGATATTTGGCAAAACTAATACAATTATGTAAAGTTTAAAAATAAAATAACAATGAAAAAAAAATTTTGAAGCACAATTTCAAAGGTAATCCTTTTAAAGTACTGAGATTTATTTCTTAGTATTAGGTGGACAATATTTTAGAAAGTTATTTGGCTTATTATCTTTCTGATTGTGTGTTTATCCATTTCCAGACCAATGTGTGAGGCTCAATTACTCAGTTGTATCTGAGTTTTTGTGACCCCAGGGACTATAGCCCACCAGGATCTTCTGTCTATGGAATTTTTATATATTTAGACAAAAACTATTTAAGAAAAAATTGAGTTTGTTGAAAATTTGTAAATCATGAGGAAACTTTGCCCTTGATTAGTTAGGGTCCTTACATAGAATGGTTGCTGGTGGCTTAGCTGGTAAAGAATCTGCCTGCAATGCGGGAGACTTGGGTTTGATCCCTGGGCTGGGAAGATCCCCTGGAGAAGGGAAAGGCTACCCACTCCAGTATTCTGGCCTGGAGAATTCCATGGACTGTATAGTCCCTGGGTTTGCAAAGAGTCGGACATGACTGAGCGACTTTCACTTTTACGTAGAAATACATGTTGGCTAAATGGCATGCCAATATCAGAGCTAGTAGTTGGGGATAGGTCTATATTGACATGTCTATGGCCATACCACCCTGAACGTGCCTGATCTCGTCTATATTGACAGACAGGATCCATAGATGAGCAATTTTTAAATCTCTCTCTAAGAAAACAGTAAGGTAGATTCTTTCTTTGAGCCCAATAGAAGTTGTGCAGTTGCTAAGTCATGTCTGACTTTTTGTGACCCTATGAACTGCAGCACACTAAGCTTCCCTGTCCTTCACTATCTCCCAGAGTTTGCTCAAACTCATGTCTACTGAGTCAGTGAAGCCATCCAACCATCTCATCCTCTGTTGCCCCCTTCTCCTCTTGCCCTCAACCTCTCCTAGCATCAGAGTCTTTTCCAGTGAATCAGTTCTTTGCGCCAGATGGCCAAAGTCCTGGAGCTTCAGCTTCAGCATCAGTCCTTCTAGTGAATATTCAGGGTACATTTCCTTTAGGATTGACTGGTTTGATCTCCTTCCTGTCCGAAGGACTGTCAAGAGTCTTCTCCAGGACACAGTTCGAAAGCATCAATTCTTTGGCACTCAGCCTTCTTTATGGTCCAACACTCACATCCATATATGACTACTGAAAATCATAGCTTTGACTATACAGATCTTTGTTGGCAAAGTGTGCAAGGTGAATAAGTAAGTAAAATGTGCAAGGTGAATAACTTGTTCTTTAATTTGAAGAAGATACTTGGGTATGACCCAGACCAGTGGACCCTTAAATATTTTGCTGATGAGATAGGCCCTTGAATCTTTGCAAGGTTTATCTCCTACCCTCTAGAGCACATTAGTTTCACTATGGCACTCAGAATACTAGCTACTTCTGGATAATCAGGCCTGATTTATATGATATCATCAATATAGTGAATTAATGTGATGGTCTATAGAATGTCCAGATGGTCCAGGTGCTTTCATTATAACAGGGAGCAGGAGGTTTATAGCCTTACGTCAAGACATTGAATTGACATTGTCTGTCTCACATGAATGATAACCATGAGACAGACTTGGCCAGAAATCCATTTATTGTCTCATTTCCATAATGACACCAAATATCAGCATCAGCTCAGACCCCATGTACAACAGCCTTCAAAAGATCTGGATTTTTCTTCTTCCAGTATATCATGAACTGAATGAATTGCTATGGTTCCCTAGGGGGAAGAACAGGGAATTACTGCATACATTTTCCATGCTCTTTTACAATCTTTTCTAATGTAATCCCAGCCTCTACTTATGGTAGGAAGCTCTGGGTCTGAGAATTGGCTCAGGTCTGGAAATTAGGGAAAGGATCATGGCTTTCCTATTGGAGGTCTGACTTCAGCCTTCTGCTCACCCATTTATGATCCCTTTGGTCATATAAATTAAGGATTATCCTTATTTGGCTGTCCATTTGTTTCCCCCTAGGAGCCCTGTGTTTTATTTCCATTTTCATTGATCCTTTTGAGTGAGGCCATTCAGTCCTCACTGCTCATCATGGTAATTACGCCTTTCTTGCATCTGAGGGTTAAGTGCTGCTCTCAGACTCTTGCTCTTCTGGGATCCTGTCATCTCCCTGAAAGAAAGAATGAGTTCTGTAGCATCATTTCTATTATCAGCTCTGGCCCTCTTGGAAGGAAACCAGTCCCCAGTAAGCTGCCTAGACATGCAGATCTCCACTGAGAGCTTGCTCTCTGAAGACGCAGCCTGCAGTGCTGGGTTAAGCCAAATTAAATGTAATTTCTTTACTGAAGGGTTTTTAAATGTATTTTATGTGAGAGTAGAATGTGAATTTTCACCAATAGTAGATAACATTTTGAGTAAAAAGTCTACTTAATAATTTTGTCATGCAGCACTTCTTAAACTCCCAAACTGACTTTCACTGGGGCCTTCAATGTTACTTATATTACAGATGAAAAATATCTCAAAATGTTATTATTTTAACTTTTAATTCTCTAATTATAAACATTTTTATATGACTTTTATAATATTTATATTTTCTTTTCTATAAAGTGCTCATTGTTTGCTTAGTTTAAACATTGAGTTGCTAGTCTTTTGTTGATTTCTAGAAGTTCTGTATATGTGCTGGGAATTGATTCTTTGCCTAATATTGTAGAAAATATTTTTATTTATTGTTATATGACATTTGAAGTTAAGAGTTTCCTTTTTCCTCCCTCCTTTCCTCATACTTCAGCTGTTGCCCCTCCTTCCTTTATTTCCTGTCATCTTTTCTGTCCTAAGCCACTGCAGTAACCTTCTAACAATGACAGCCTAGCTTTCATTCCTGTCCCTGTCAGGTTTTCCCCTTCATACAACAGAGAGAATGGTTTTTTAAGAAGCACACTTGTAAATATTTCACGCCGACTGCTTCAAGTATGTCAGTGGTTTCCAGTTGCTCTCAAGATGAGGCACTAAATTGGTCACAAATCTTCTCTAATCTGGGCCCCACCTGCTCCTGTAGCCCCAACTCCAGCCACTTCCCCCTTTTTCCTCTCCTTGTCAGGCCCGGTTCCCCTCTCTTCCTCTTTCTCTAACTCTGCCTGGATGGGAGGCCTGGCGTGCTGCGGTTCGTGGGGTTGCAAAGAGTCAGATACGACTGAGTGACTGAACTGAACTGAACTCTGCCCAGATAATTTCTGGTTCTTCAGATCTTAGCTTAAATGACACCTCTGTAGGGGCAGCTTTTCTACCCCTTAGATTAGGTCTCTGTCTTATGCTCATGTTGCATCCTGTGATAACCTTTGTAGTCCCTGACCTAACTACACAGGGTACATAATTAACCATTTGTTTAGTTAACTTTTTGCTAGAGTCTAATCTCCTGCTAGAGTCTAATCTCTATGCTGTCAGGAATTCTCTCTCTCTCCCCCTCACCCTCTGTTTGCATTCCTAGCACTTAACAAAGAACCCGGCACAGAGTGGATGCTCGGTAATAATTGGTTAAAAACTATTGAAAGAAACAATGAGGTTTGAGAAATAGGCATTAGAAAAAATGGTAAAGATTTTTGTATTATGCTGATAGATTTATACTGTATGCTATGGAAAAAGGAGTCATTGAAACATTTAATAACAGATAGTTTTATGTTTGTTCTGTTCTTCCCTCTCTTCTTACAAAATGTTGGATTTTCAATCAATAATTATTTCTTGGATTTTTTTTTATATGACCAGGAATCTGCATGAGTACAAGTGGGGCATCTGTAATTCTTTAATTAAAATGAAATATGTTTTTTCTCCATTGGTTTAGGGAATGGATTTTAAAGTTAGAGCAATCTCTCTATATATCTGACTTTTAAATTTTATTTTATTTTCTGCAAGTAATTTTAAAAAGAGGCTTGCTGTTTCTTCTCAATACTCAACCCAGTCAAAAAAAACATGCAGTGGTCCAAGCCATACAACAATATTTATGAAACAGGTCATCACTGGGTTAGGAATCACAGATTTGAGTGGTAATAAGGAAAAGGGCCGGAGAAGGCACTGGCACCCCACTCCAGTACTCTTGCCTGGAAACTCCCATGGACAGAGGAGCCTGGTAGGCTGCAGTCCATGGGGTCGCTAAGAGTCGGACACGACTGAGCGACTTCCCTTTCACTTTTCACTTTCATGCATTGGAGAAGGAAATGGCAACCCACTCCAGTGTTCTTGCCTGGAGAATCCCAGGGAAGCGGGAGCCTGGTGGGCTGCCGTCTATGGGGTCACACAGAGTCGGACACAACTGAAGCGACTTAGCAGCAGCAGCAGCAGCAGCAAGGAGAAGGGCGTGGCAACCCACTCTAGTATTCTTGCCTGGAGAATCCCCACGGACAGAGGTGTCTGGTAGGCTATAGTCCATGGGGTTGAAAAGAGTTGGACACAGCTGAGCGACTAAGCACAGCACAGCAACACACTCAGTGGACTTCCTTGGTGGCTCAGTGGTAAAGAATCCCTCCACCAATGCAGGAGGTGTCAGGACGTAAGAATCAAACCAATGCAGGTTTGATCCTTAGGTCGGGAAGATCCCCTGCAGAAGGAAATGGCAACCCACTCCAACATTCTTCCCTGGGAAATCCCATGGACAGAGGAGCTTGGCGGGCTACAGTCCATGAAATCACAAAAGAGTTGGACACGACTTAGCAACTAAAGAACAACAACATACTCGATGCTACTTTTGTGAAAGAGGGAAAACCCTTATGTGAGTGTCAGGTCTTAAAGAAAAATATCTATTTGTTGTCTTACATTTTTAAATCTAGAAATTATTAGATAATGATCTAATAATATACATGATAATAAAAATAAAGATGGAAAAATAATGAGCAAAAACTATATCTCTGTGCTTTTTTACAGAGTAGCTCAGTAATTTCTGTTTTAATATTAGTACCTACTTTCATTTGTGTAAGGCTTTTCACGTTCAAATTACTTATCCAAAATTAAGAAATTAATCTTACTACTAGACCATGCAAGGCAGATAAGAAGTATTTTCATTTTATAGATTACGTCAAATGTACCATATTCCAAGTGATTAATGTTTTAAAAATCTCCAGTACCAAATGGTCTGTGTTTCTTTGGAAGCATGTGGAAATCCACATTTACATAGTAATTATGTGTTCAATTGTACTGAGGAAGCAAGTGGCAGGCCCAGATAATTTTCCAAAAGAAGAAAAAATACTGGTAATATACAAAACAGAGGAGAGCAGTTTTTCATTCCTGTTGAATGATGATATTATTATTCATACATGGTGTTTTCCTCCTCAGGAGTTCTCCAAAGCTGAAACAAACACAAAAACCCCAAACCACACAAAGCTTGGTAAATGCTGTTTAATGTACAGAATCAGTGCAATGAGATGTTGAATTTGCATCTTGACAAATGTGAAAGAAGCCACAGTCTATTTGGAGATAACAATGATGCACAGCCATTTCCTTATCATTTGGAACATACAGAGTAGTATTGGCTTTCCTATAGCTCAGTTGGTAAAGATTCCGCCTGCAATACAGGAGACCCTGGTTCAATTCCTGGGTTGGGAAGATCCCCTGGAGAAGGGATAAGCTACCCACTCCAGTATTCTTGGGCTTCCCTTGTGGCCCAGTTGATAAAGAATCTGCCTGCAATGTGGGAGAGCTGGTTTCCATCCCTGGGTTGGGAAGATCCCCTGGAGAAGGGAAAGGCCACCCACTCCAGTGTTCTGGCCTGGAGAATTCCATGGACTATACAGTCCAACATGACTGACAACTTTCACTTTCCTTCATTTTCACTTTAGTAGTATTGGGCTGCATTCTGGTTGCTATTAATACACCTTCTTCATGAATAAAATTTTTTGTGAGGAGAATATGTGTTCAAAAGTACATGATAAAATATTGTTAGAAAGTAATTCTTCAGCCTTACATTGTGGAAGGCCTCTGATAGATATGTCATTTCTATTTCTTAAATAGACAGTACTTTCCCTCTTTTTTTTTCATGGTGGAGAGACAAGTCTTAACCATTAGTGGAAAAATGAGAAAAGTTTCTCTATCGATCTGTCTATTGTTTTCTCAATGCAGCGTTCCACTGTATTCAGAAGAAAGGCCATCCCCATTCAAAAATAGAAAAGGAGGGTTGATGGTATTTTAGTTCAGTGAGAACAGTTCCTTCAACACTGCCTGATACTATGCAAAAGTGCCAGAAATATCCCTATTTATAGATTCAGGAACTTCTATTTCTGGTAATATGGTGTACCAGATATCTGGAGTAACTCTTCTTGTAAAGGACATCTACAAGTCCAGTATGATATTTTTAAAAATTAATGTTTAGATGAGCCACTAGGAAAATAAGGGAAATTACCAGAGAAAGGACAAGAAGGCATGAATCAGAAGGCAAAGGACAGTCAGTGTCACTTTCATGAGCTGTGAGAGGACCATGGAGACCAGTCTTGGGACTTGCACAAAGTGAAAGATTGGGCCATAAAGCTAACTCCTCCACATCCTCAGTGGGTAGACCAGAAAAACCGCTGTCTGCTGGAGGGTGATACACGGATTCTTGCCTATCTCTGCCATGGCTCTTGGAAAAACAGGAGAAAACATGTCTTCTGAGAAGTCTTTATGAGGCCCACCCTAACATAGTTTATTCCTTTATTGTGGGGTCAAGGGTCGGGGGGTCCAAATCCGTACTATTATGGATTGAAAAACCTTTCAAAACTTAAGTGCTCTTGGGTTTTGTGTTTTCTTATGCATTGCTAAGTCACTTCAGTCATGTCTGACTCTGTGCAACCCCACAGATGGCAGCCCACCAGGCTCCCCCATCCCTGGGATTCTCCAGGCAAGAACACTGGAGTGGGTTGTCATTTCCTTCTCCAATGCATGGAAGTGAAAAGTGAAAGTGAAGTCGCTCAGTCATGTCCGATCCTCAGCGACCCCATGGACTGCAACCTACTGGGCTCCTCTGTCCATGGGATTTTCCGGGCAAGAGTACTGGAGTGGGATGCCATTACCTTCTCCGTTCTTATGCCCTAAGCAAAATCAAAGGCAAATCTATCTGGAGGAACTCATTACAAACTCAAGCTTCAGTGCAGTCCTTCAGATAGAATTCCTATGTATATAACAGAGAATAAATATTAAATATATGTAGAACCATGCAAGTGCATGCTAAGTCGCTTCAGTCGTGTCTGACTCTTTGTGACCCTATGGACCATAGCCCACCAGGCTCCTCTGTTCATGGGATTCTCCATGCAAGAATAGTGAAGTGGGTTGCTGTGCCCTCCTTCAGGGGATCTTCCTGACCCAGGGGTCAAAACCCACATCTCTTAAGTCTCTTGCATTAGCAGGTGGATTTTTTTTTTTTGTTTTTTTTTTTACTGCTAGTGCCAACTGGGAAGTCCAGAACCATGAGCAAAGCCAGTAAAAAAAACCTACAGAATCAGACAAGCAAAAACTGGGTATTTGAACTTATCAGATGCCAAATGTAAGTAAAAATATTTAATATTTTTAAAGAAGATGCAGGATACTATCATAAATACCACAGAAGACAACAGTCTACCAAAAATAAACAATCAGATTTTAAAAAAGAACAACAAGGCTTTCTGGAAGTTTATATATATATGAGAAACCCAAAGGACCATTTACACAGCAGATTGACATGATAAGGGAAGGAAGAATGAATGTAAAATGTCTTGGGGAATTGAGGTGTAAAGTTGGAAATATGAAAGAGAGGTGCATGATACGTAAGACAGAGTAAGAAGGCATTATCTCTATCTAATTGGAGTGCCAGAGGGGGCTAGAGAAAAGGAGGAAGAGACAATATTCTGAAGAAATAGTAGAGAGGATTATACAAAATGATGAAGGTATGATACTCAAATCCTAGAGGCCCAATGAACCCAGAAGAATCTATAAAAGTAAATCCACACTGAAATCTATCCTAGTGCAATTGCAGAACCTCAAAGACAAGTGAAGATCTTAAAAGCTGCAAGGTAATTATTTACAGTTAATTTCTATATAGTAACAATAGGAGCCAGAAGACATTGTAATAAAACTTTGAACAACTGAGATAAAATTGCTGTTAATCTGTGGGACTTTCCTGACAGTCCAGTGGTTAAGACTCCATGCTTCCACATCACGTAGCACGGGTTCCATCCCTGGTTCGGGAACTAAGATTCCTCATACCGTGCAGTGTGGCCAAAAAACAAAACAACAAAACAAAATTAATGTTAATCTAGAATTCTATGCCATGTGAAACTCTCTCAAGAACAATTGTATAATAGATGCTCATTCGAGGAAATTCTTAAAGATTTACTTCAAGAGGAAGCAAAATCTCAGAAGGAAGAGCTGAGAGGTAAAGGTGAGCAAGGAACGTGGTAACCATGAAATTTAAATAACCATTAAACATATTAAACATCAATAACTATATCTAATTTGTGGGGTAAGAAAGATAAAGCTAAGTTATAATACCGGGAAACGATAGCTTTCAACATGAGCAGGCATAGCTTGAGTTAAAGTGGTCATTGTTTAGTCATTAAGGTGTGTCTGACTCTTTTGCAACCCCATAAACTGTAGCCCATCAGGCTCCTCTGTCCATGGGATTTCCCTGGTGTGCATTCTTGCGTGAGTAGTCATTTCCTTATCCAGGGTAAAGTAGTTATAATCCTTATAATAATTGAGAGGAGGGGAAGAGTATTATATCATCTGATATTAAGATAAATATCCATTTTGTATTTTAGGGCAATCACTAAAATAACAGAGTTAGAGCATAACATTTCCAACATATTCAAGAAGAAATATGAAATGAGAGCTATACTTACGTGAATTAGGTCAATTTGTTTAAGCTGTCAGTACATTGAGAACCTTGCACAGTCTATTTTTCACACATTAAAGAAAAAAATATATTTTTAAAATTTATTTATTTATTTTAATTGGAGGCTAAGCAAAATATTTTATTTAACCCTCTTTCTCTTCTGTCTTTTCCTCTCTCCTTTTCTTTTTTCTTAATTATTCTTTGGGTATCTTATATGTTGTAGGGTTTAGGTAGATGCTGTGAATTCAGAAATAAATAAGACAAAGCCTTTGTTTTCAGCAGTTCAATGATCTCCTACTCTCTGATGAAACAAAGAAGAAATAATTTTGATTCATGGGAATGAGTGTAGCTACAAAGAGGACAACTGAGAAAGAAGAGAAGATTAGGATGATACAAGACCCAGAGCTACCAAAATAGCTCTGAGTTGCAGTTATGAGAATGATATGGATAGTATTTATGACCTGGAAACCACATTTAAAATTTTCTTATTATTTTAAGTATTTATTTTTATTTATTTGGCTGCCCTGGGTCTTAATTGCAGCTTGCGGGACCTTTAGTTGTGGCATGCAGGATCTACTTCCCTGACCAGGGATTGAACCTGGGTGCTCCGTGCATTAGGAATGCAGAAACTTAGCCTCTAGACCAGGGAAGTCCCTGGAAACCACATTTGAGTATTTAATACAACATTAATATTTTACTTGACAAGAGTGATCAAGTTGAAAAAATGAAAAAACCAGGTACCAACTTTCTGTGTTTTCCCTTCCCTAGGATTTGAAGAATACTTATTATATGCTAAGTACTTTATATACATTGAACTATTTCATGCTCTCAAATAATATATGAGGTAGGTACGGCTATTGTCACCTTGCTTATTTAACTTATATGCAGAGTGCATCATGCAAAATGCCTGGCTGGATGAAGCACAAGCTGGAATCAAGATTGCCAGGAGAAATATCAACAACTTCAGATATGCAGATGACACCACCCTTAAGGCAGAAAGTGAGGAAGAAATAAAGAGCCTCTTGATGAAAGTGAAAGAGGAGAGTGAAAAACTTGGCTTAAAATTCAACATTCAGAAAACTAAGATCATGGCATCTGGTCCCATCACTCCATGGCAAATAGATGGAGAAACAGAGGAAACTGGCTGACTTTATTTTTTTGGGCTCCAAAATCCCTGCGGATGATGACTGCAGCCATGAAATTAAAAGACGCTTGCTTTTTGTAAGGAAAGCTATGAGCAACCTAGACAGCATATTAGAAAGCAGAGACATTACTTTACCAACAAAAGTCCATCTAGTCAAAGCTATGCTTTTTCCAGCAGTCATGTATGGATGTGAGAGTTGGACTATAAAGAAAGCTGAGCACTGGAGAATTGATCCTTTAGAACTGTGGTGTTGGAGAAGACTCTTGAGGGTCCCTTGGACTGCGAGGAGACCCAACCAGTTCATCCTAAAGGAGATCAGTCCTGAGTGTTCATTGGAAGGACTGATGTTGAAGCTGGAACTCCCAATACTTGGGCCACCTGATGCGAAGAACTGGCTTATTAGAAAAGACCCTGATGCTGGGACAAATTGAAGGAAGGAGAAGGGGACGACAGAAGATGAGATGGTTGGATGGCTTTACTGATGCAATGGGCATGAGTTTGAGTAGGCTCCTGGAGTTGGTGATGGACAGGGAGGCCTGGCATGCTGCAGTCCATGGGTTCGCAAAGAGTCAGACAAGACTGAGCGATTGAGCTGAACTCAGTTTGGCTATTGCCTCTATTTCAAAGATGGAGAAATCCAGGCTTAACTGGGCAAAGTGACTTGCACAAGAACTGATTCCAGAAAATAGACTGTAAGTGAACAGAAAGGGAGATATGCTCAAACAAGTTTGGAATGTATAGGATTAAGGAAAGCTAAGCATGCAACTTTCCTGCTGTGTTTTTCAGATATTTTATGTGTCCCTAAAATTCCCCTATGACTCAGCAGGTAAAGAATCTGCCTGCAATGCAGGAGACACACGAGACTAGGGTTTGATCCCTGGGTTGGCAAGATCCCCTGGAGGGGGAAATGGCAACCCACTCCAATAATCTTGCTTGGAAAATCCTATGGACAGAGGAGCCTGGTGGGGCACAGTCCAGTGGATTACAAAGGGTCAGACATGACTGAGCGACTAAGCACAGCACAAAGGGAAACTGTGGACTTTCTTGGTGGTTCAGATGGTAAAGAATCTGCTTGCCATGCAGGAGACTGAGGTTTGATCCCTGAGCGACTAACACACAGACAGTATGCACCATTTCCCAAACTCGTGGACCTGGTGTGTTTGACCAGCACAACCTGTGGGATGCAATCCAAATGCAATTTTATTTTTGTCTCCTACTATCTCTCTACAATCTTTTTTCACAGGGGATGTAGTTCCCTAGTCCCTGGATGAAAACTTGACAGGGCTAGATTTTCTGGTCACTTAGTAAAAAACAACAACAACAACAACAACTTTGATTTACTTTAAGTTGGATGCAACATCTTAGGTCAGTTATTAAAATCTTTCCCCCTCCCCCAGCTTGGGCTAACCACGGGGCAGTATCTCTCTCTTGCCCTCCTTGCTACTTTTACAAGGTCTTCAGTATGAGCAGAAAGAGGTAAGGATGGAGTGGAAGAGGGGAAAAATTATTTTTTTAAGCTTTTTATTTTGGAGTATAGCTAATTAGCAATGTTGTGATAGTTTCAGGTGAACAGCAAAGGGACTCAGCCATAAATACAAATATATCCATTCTCCCTCAAACTCCCCTCCCATCCAGGCTGCCACCTAACATTGAGCAGAGTTCCCTATGCTATACAGCAGGCCCTTGTTAGTTATCCACTTAAAATGTAGCAGCATATCCATGTCCATCCCAAACTCCCTAACTACCACTTCAAAGGGGGATAGACAACTCTTAATTTACATTGCCACAGCAGGGCTTTCTGCTGAGTTTGGCAGGTGTCTGATGCTAGATCTTTCTGGGACTTTGGAGGCTTCCCTTCATCTTTTCCGAAACAGACAGTGATGTTCTATTTTTCCTGCTGCGGTTTCCCCTCTCAGCCTTGGTTTCCGCTGTTCTGCTTTATGTAAACTCACTCTGTTGAGGCCTATCACTCTTGCAGGTGGTCCTCTTACCAAGTTTAATTGGCTGCAGGCCACTTTTTTTTTTTTTCAGGTGGCCCACTTCCGGAATTCATGTACCCATTGAAGTATATCAACCTACCCTTTGGCCTGACAAACTTGAGGGCTTGACATCAAGCCAGGGAAGTCACTTGTCCCTCTTCCCTGCCACAGCAGCCAAGCCTGGCTTCATACTTACTGTTTATTCAAGTGGGAATCACCCTCTGGTTAACTGTGTGCCCAACTACAATAGAGACATGCCCTCTGGTAATATTAAAACCACTTTCATAGACTTGAAATGAAGCACAAGCACCTCCATCCTTCTCAGTCCTCTTTGGTGATGGTTTCATGGAGGACATTTTTTTCCATGGACTAAGGGGCAAGGAGTGGCTTGGGGATGATTCAGATGCATTAATTGCATGCTTTATTTCCGTTGTTATTCCATCAGCTCTACCTCAGATCATCAGGCATTTGATCCTGGAGTTTGGGGACCCCTACCCTAGAGGGTCTCTTGAAATAAATCCTTCCCATGAACCTTCTTTATTCTATTTTATTGAATCTAAGAGACCATCTATGTTAGTTACCTATGGCTGCATAATAAATTATTCCCCAAATTAGAAGACAGTTATTAACACACACGGTGTGTAAGGGTCAGGAAACCTGGGGCAACATAAAGTGATTCTAGTTCAGGGTCTATTGTGAGGTGGTAGTCACAGTGCCACCCACGCAGCAGTGACCTGTCACCTTCACCAGGGCTGGAAGAGGGAGCCCTGCTTCCAAGGGAGCTTACTCAGAAGGTTGCTGATGACAGGCTTCAGTTCCTGGCTGACTGTTAACAAAAGGCCTTAATTCCTTGCCATGTGAACTCTCCACAGCGTTGTTCACAACATAGCAGCTGACTTCCTCAAAGTGGAAAGTGAGTGATGTGAGACAGAGATACTAAGACAAAAGCAGCAGCTTCCTTTATAAACTCATCTTGGGAATGGCATACTATCACTTCTACTATATTCTGTTGGATACACAGACCACCCTGGTATGGTGTTGGAGGAGTCAAGGCTGTCAATGCCAGGATGTAGGGGTCACTGGGAGCCACTGAATACTGGCTACCATACTGTCTATTGTAAACGCATCATTTATTTTATAGACCACTAGAAAAGAAAAAAAGTATTGAGGATTATGATATAAAATCAAGTTTAAAACATATATAATTTCAGAAATGTTACAAGGTGAAAGAAATGAGTGCTACAATTGATGACACGTAGAAAAACCTCCTTATGGCTAAGAATATTTTGAAATCATAAAGTTGATTTCTGATTATCTTCATATCTGCATCTTGGTCCATCCATCTTCCACCTTTTTTCTTGAAGTATTCTCAGGCACTAATTTTCTGTTGAATCCTTTATGGGTTATTCTAGTTTGAATGCTAGTTAGGTCTCTCTGCTTGTTTCTATGGTTTAAATCCCTTTATTATTAAATATTAACAGAATGCCAACATTGAGCAGAACTTCATGAAATCACAGTAGGGCATAGGTGGTCTTTAAGTGATTCTGTAATCTCATTTTCTAGAGAGCATAAGATAGCAAATATAATGAAAATATCTGCTTAACTGGATAGTAGAACAATTTTTTTTTTAATTTAAATAAGCAATTTGAAATATTAGCTCAAATATTTAAATAGCATCTTTGAGGATCTTATACACTATACAGTTTTTAACACTGTTTATTTAAAATGTCTACTTTGGTGAATTTAGGTTAATAGTCATTGCCATTTTAGTATCATGCACCAATGTAATTTGGTGCTTTAAAACTATAACAAAGTTCAGACATTTACATTGGGTATTTATAACTATTTTTAAAGTTATAGGGTGATTTGAAGGGGAGGGCATGTGTACAGTTGAAAACCTACACTCTGAAGTCAGGGAAAGCTAGGCTGAATATAGATTCCATTAATAACTAGTGGTATAATTGAGTTCATGTTAACCTCTTTGAGTTTTAGCTACTTTTTCTGTAAAGTAAAGATGATGTTACCCACTCTGTGAAGAAGTAGGAGGATTAAATAAAGTAGTGTGTGTAAAGCCCTTGCCCATTTCCTGGCACATAGTGGTCCTAACAAATGGTAGTTATTCTTGTTATTTACCAAGTGTAGAATTTGATGTGTTGTTCTGACTTCATATCTGTCTGAGGTTTTAAGAGCACTCTACAGAGAAAGTGGGAATTTGGGTGTTGAACAAAGTTCATACTCTGCCTGCGCTTGTATTCTGAAAAGGCTTAAAAATCCAGTTCATAGTGGCCCACCAGTTATTCTGAATAAAAGTGCTTTGATCGTAATCAGTTCAGTTCAGTTCAGTCTCTCAGTCATGTCCAACTCTTTGCAACCCTGTGGACTGCAGCATGCCAGGCTTCCCTGTGCATCACCAACTCTTAGAGTTTACCCAAACTCATGTCCCTCACGTTGGTGATGCCATCCCACCATCTTATCCTCTGTTGTCCCTTCTCCTCCCACCTTCAATCTTTCCCAGCATCAGGGTCTTTTCCAATGAGTTGGTTCTTCACATCAGGTGGCCAAACTACTGGAGTTTCAGCTTCAACATCAGTCCTTCCAATGAACACTCAGGACTGATTTCCTTTAGGATGGACTGGTTGGATCTCCTTGCAGTCCAAGGGACTGTCAAGAGTCTTCTCCAACACCACAGTTCAAAAGCATCAATTTTTCAGCACTCAGCTTTCTTTATAACCCAACTCCCATATCCATACATGACTACTGGAAAAACCACAGCTTTGACTAGACAGACTTTTGTTGGTAAAGTAATGTCTCTGCTTTTTAATATGCTGTCTAGGTTGGTCATAGCTTTTCTTGAAGGAGCAAGCATCTGTTAATTTCATGCCTGCAGTCACCATCTGCAGTGATGTTGAAGCCCCCCAAAATAGTCTCTCACTGTTTCCATTGTTTCCTCATCTATCTGCCATGAAGTGATGCGACTCGATGCTAAGATCTTAGTTTTCTGAATGTTGATTGCAATAAAAATTTACATTTAAAGACGAGATTATAGGAATTCTTGGTTAGTTAGGAAATCAGTGGTTAGTCCTTGGTGCTTTCACTGCAGGGCCCGAGTTCAGTCCCTGGTGGGGGAACCAAGATGCTGCATGCTGCACAGAAAGGCAAAAATAAACAAAATAAAACGCTCCCAACACCCCTCACCAACCGAAACCAAACAACAAACAACAAAGGAATGCTGACAAGAAAAGAAATACAAAGTCTTTTGGAAAGAAATATTTGAAACATAGGAATTTTTAGCATGGCTTAGTTTAGAATGAGTCTAGAAAAAATTTTTAACCTGTGACGTAGATTTAAAATACAACTCTCTGTGGGACATTGCTGTGGAAGAAATGAGTTCAAGAAGAGAAGGAAAGCCATACATTAGGCCCAGTGCTTGAGTCATAAAACTGGGTCATTTGAAGAAGGTCTTAGAAAAACTGAAATCTCCAACAGACAAAACAGATATATTTTTAGTAGTTTAGTGAAAATACTAAAATGAAAATTTCTTTTCATTTGGAAAGTAGGAAAATATTTGAAGTTATTTTGTATATATAGTATATATATGTATATAAACATTTTTATATATATAAACTTTTAAAAAATGAACTAAACTAATACATGCAACTTCCAGAAACACATTTCTATATTAGAAGTCACGTTTGAACTAATAGTCATTTTGTTTTAGGACTACCACTGTATTATCTACCATTAAACCAACTGGGAAGTTAAACTCTATTAGGAAAAAGAGGGATTTTATCAGCCCTTAATCTCTTAAAAAAAAAATTATTTGGCTGAGCTGGGTCTTAGTTGCAGCATGCAGAATCTTAGTTCCCTCTGTGGAAAATTCTGAAAGAGGTGGGAATACCAGACTACCTGACCTGCCTCCTGAGAAATCTGTATGCAGGTCAGGAAGCAACAGTTATAACTGGACATGGAACAACAGACTGGTTCCAAATAGGAAAAGGAGTACATCAAGGCTGTATATTGTTACCCTGATTATTTAACTCATAAGCAGAGTACATTGTGAAGAGAGGTGGGCTGGATGAAGCACAGGCTGGAATCAAGATTGCCAGGAGAAATATCAATAACCTTGGATATGCAGATGACACCACCCTTATGGCAGAAAGTGAAAAGGAACTAAAAAGCCTCTTGATGAAAGAGGAGAGTGAAAAAGTTGGCTTAAAGCTCAACATTCAGAAAACTAAGATCATGGCATGTGGTCCCATCACTTCATGGCAAATA
>NW_011494460.1:185463-187412 GCF_000754665.1 Bison bison bison | reverse complement strand
TTCATGGCAAATAGATGGGGAAACAGTGGAAACAGTGGCTGACTTTATTTTTCTGGGCTCCAAAATCACTGCAGATGGTGACTGCAGCCATGAAATTAAAAGACACCTACTCCTTGGAAGGAAAGTTATGACCAACCTAGACAGCATATTCAAAAGCAGACACATTACTTTGCCAACAAAGGTCTGTCTAGTCAAGGCTATGGTTTTTCCAGTGGTCATGTATGGCTGTGAGAGTTGGACTATAAAGAAAGCTGAGTGCTGAAGAATTGATTCTTTTGAACCGTGGTGTTGGAGAAGATTCTTGAAAGTCCCTTGGACTGCAAGGAGATCCAACCAGTCCATCCTATAGGAAATCAGTCCTGAGGTCCTGAGTGTTCATTGGAAGGACTGATGTTGAATCTGAAACTCCAGTACTTTGGCTACCTGATGTGAAGAACCAACTCATTGGAAAAGACCATGATGCTAGAAAAGATTGAAGGTGTGAGGAGAAGGGGACAACAGAGGATGAGATGGATGGATGGCATCACTGACTCAATGGACATGAGTTTGGGTAAACTCCAGGAGTTGGTGATAGACAGGGAGGCCTGGCGTGCTGCGGTCCATGGAGTTGCAAAGAGTCAAACGTGACTGAGCGACTGAACTGAACTGAACTGAACTGACCAGGGATCAAACCCAAGCCCCCTGCATTTGGAGCACGGAGTCCTAGCTTCTGGACCACCAGTGAAATCTATCTGTTCTTACTCTTGTTGCCCTCTTTGCTGTTTTCAGAGCTCCTAAGTTTTGATTCATTCTTTTCTTGGCTTTCACTATGTAAATGCCTGCTTGCCTTTGTCCTCTTGCTGGTGATGTCTCTTCCTCCTGACACTGAATGTGGGCTTAGTCCTTGACACTCTGCTATTTCCTCACAAGTCTTTCCTTACAAGGCTCACTGAGATGCTCCTCAATCTTCTGGCTTTGATGCTTTCCCCTGAGATTTATTTCTTCACCTTCATCTGCCAGCAGGCATATTTCTTATGGCCAGCTATGGTTGAGTCACTGAAGTCAGCATTAGCTTTTCTCTCTCTCTTGTCTCCAAATCAAATGAGTCACAGTTTCTCTCTTCTGATTCATCTTTTCAGATTAGCAGGAGTCCAGAGCTCTGGACTCTGGGTTTCTCTCTCTCTCTTTTTTTTTTTTTAAAGAGAAGGATAAGATGGGCTAGGGCAGGTGGCCAAGGATGATTCAATAGGCAGCTTCCTGCAGGGAGTCTCTGAGTGAGACCAGACAGCCAGCATGTCAAGGGCTCCTTCACAAAGATGCTAGACATAGTATGAGCATCTAAGCTGAAGCAAAACAATGAAAACAAGAAATGTACGACCTGAAGAGAGGGTCTGAAGTGGAGGGTGGGAAGTGAAGTTTGGTGGAATTCCACCAGCTGTCAGAATATCACCATAAATGTTTTCATAAGGCATCTTCAGTTTTGTATAGGGCAAGTTGTCTAAAATGCACTTCCTTTATATGAATATTACAAGTCTCCCCATTGGTTTGTGGATCTCTCAAGTATTCACCTTTTCAATACATCTTGTATACTACTTTCAGATTAATATATATATAATTGTTAGGCGCTCAGTCATGTCTTTACAACCCCATGGACTGTAGCTCGCCACGCTCCTCTGTCCATGGGATTCTCCAGGCAAGAATACTGGAGTAGGTTTGCGATTTCTTTCTCCAGGGGATCTTCCCAACCCAGGGATGGAAACCGTGTCTCTTACATCTCCTGCATTGGCAAGCAAGAGTTTCCAAGTTGGAACAAGCTCCCTATGGAGGTCTGGCTCCTACAGTCCCACAGGAACTGGAAGAGGAAGGAACTATTTCCTTGACATGTATGTTTGAAAAAGATGGCTCTCAGGATCTTGAGACATTCCTACATCATAAAATTGGAAAAAAAAAAAAAAAAAAAGACTGGCTGG
>NW_011494460.1:179861-185363 GCF_000754665.1 Bison bison bison | reverse complement strand
TTTTTTTTCCTTAAAATTTTTAAAATTTATTCTTGGCTGTGCTGGGGTGCTGGGTCTTCACTGATTTGCCCGGACTGTCTCTAGTTGCACGGAGTGGGTGCTATTCATTGCAGAACGCAGGCTTCTCATTGCGGTGGCTTCTCTCGTTGTGTAGCCCCGGCTCTGGCTGTGTGGGCTTCAGTAGTTGTTCTGCACAAGCTCAGTAGCTGTGGCTCACAGGCTTTGTTGCTCCATGGCATGCAGGATATTCCTGGACCAGGAATCAAACCTGTGTCCTCTTCATTGGCAGGCAGATTCTTATCCAGTGCACCACCATGGAAGTCCCTTTAGCTGGATACATTTAAAGAGATGAGAAAGCACTTAGAAGCCTTGTAAGGCATATACTCTGAGAAAAATAGATTCTTTCCCAGTTTTCAACAGGGAGAATGGAGCTTCTTTTTGAAAACTGTATTTGACTCATCTGGAAACACACAGTGTGACTATGTTTTTACAGCACACAGCCACACACTTGAGGGTGCCTGATGATGTCACTCCAGCACAGCCTGGAGACACATAGACACATAGACCTGGAGGGAAATCTGTGACATGTGTGTGATTTTGACATATTTCAGCACAACCTGGGGACACCTCATATATACCCTGGGGACCTAGTGTGACAGGTGTGGGATGCTGTCATCATGTCATATGTGACAGGTACGAGGTCTCCAGATTTCCTAGGCCATAAAAACTATCTACACCTGCAGTAAGCTACCGCCTGACTGCCATAACCATGAGCAAGGACGTCCACTGGCCTTGCTGACATTTGTTGATTTTTGTAATATGCTAAATACTTTAAATACATTAACTGGTTTAATTCTTATTTAATCCTGTTTATTATTACTTACTGAGTCGTGTCCGACTCTTTGCGACCCATTGACTGTAGCCTGCCAGGCTCCTCTATCCATGGAATACTGGAGTTGCCATTTCCTTCTCCAGAGGATCTTCCCAACCCAGGTGTCCCACATTGCAGGCAGATTCTATGCCGTCTGAGCCACCAGGGAAGCCCGTTATTACTTACTAATATTACATTAATAGACAGTAAGCAACCTATCCAGGATCATCCTGCTAGTAAAACTAAGGTTGGCCTGCCTTCATTCTTTCCTTTTACGCCTTAATTCCTTCATCATCTAAATCCTATGATTGATTTGCTATTGACTACAAGCACGTGTATGTTTTGTGTACCTACCAGGATATTTTGCTCATCTGACAGCAAGTCTTCTGCCTAAAGTTCTCTGTGTCCTCAGAGTTTAAAGAGAGTGTCATAGAAGCAACAGATGCACACTCATTATTCACTGTTGTTTGTTGATGCTCCAGTATTTCCAGAATGAAAAAGCAATTGAAGGCTGGCTATTTAAATTATTTTGTCCCACCTGAGTTTTTTTTTAATAAAACAGTCGTATGATAATAATGAGGAAAATTCTTAGAACATTCCTATCCCAGAATGCTTTTCTCTTTACATTGCTTCTGTAGGTAAAATACATTTTACCCTAAGCTATTTTGATTTCGTTGTGATACAAATGTGTTTGTAAGTACTGCAAGGGGAAATATAGACAGTATTCATTTTAGCTATATGTATTTCTGAAGTGAGGGTCTGCGAAGAGTTGATATCTGCCTGTGGAAAAGAATAAAGCTAGTGAAAAAATAAATTTTAGTTTTCTACCTTCGGAAACTACATTAGCAAATAACAACAAAGGCTCAGGAAAGAATTAAAATTCATTACAAAAAGTCTCTTATGCTTGCCTTAATGTGTTTCTTTTCCTAGTATAATTCCTGTTTGCTAAGATTTTCCAATTTTCATAGTCTACACAGGCTGTTCTCATTTTGATAACATTCCCAGTTGAGTTTCATATAACCTCCGCTGTATCATACACCCTTAAAACTTCCCACCCTTTCATTCATATGCCTGCCCGTCTCTTTTGAAATTTACTTAAATGAGTGTTAAAAAAATCCTACCTGTGTGAGTCAGTGAAAGTGAAAGCTGGTCACTTGTGTCCAACTCTGATATCCCATGGGACTATACAGTCCATGGAATTCTCCAGGCCAGAACACTGGAATGGGTAGCCTATCCCTTCTCCAGAGGATCTTCCCGACCCAGGAATTGAACTGGGGTCTCCTGTGTTGCAGGTGGATTCTTTACCAACTGAGCTATTAGGGAAGTGTACACTTAAAGTACATACACTAAAGAAATCTATTTGCCAAGGGTGCCAATGAAATTAATATATGTGCTGCTTAAAAACGTGTAATATTCACTTTTCAAAAGAGAAACAAGCTATTCTGTCTTTCTATAGTATTTTTATAGGCACACCAGGAACCAGATAGATAGTCATTTAAAAAATGTCATTATTCACATCTTTGGTAAGTATAATTGAGTGGAGGACAAGAAAGATATCATTACCCTAAATCAAATAAAAAATTGACTAATAATGTATATAAAGTACTTGGCATATGATATTATAATTCAACAAATGGTAACAGTGATAGTTTTCGCTGTTGTGATTGTCCTTACTAGTGGCCGTGGCCGTTAAGTGATCAGCAGAATTGAATATATCTTCAGGTAAAGATTGAAGTATTTGAATCTCTTTCACACCGAGGCTTCCAGTTTAACATTAGAAGATTATTTCCACATGTTGAACATTGCCTTCTACGTTTACTTCTTTAAAAATGCAAGTCTTCTTGGAGTGTACTACATTCAGTATACTACCTTGTCTACCAAAAAATGTTAGGAGGCTGCAAATAAGAAAAGATTGATTGTCTTAAGAATTGCAATTTGAGAGGCACAGATTCAGAGAACTTTGAAAGACAGTTCAGGGAAGAAAAGGGGTCAGAGGTTTATAAAAAGAAAAAGCTACAAAGCTGTGAAAAGTTGCCCGACGAGAACTGTGATTGACTGATGCGAATAAGAAAAATTTATTCTTAAGGAATCACGAATTGTGTTAGGATAGGGTCTGATAAGTAGATAGACTATTATGCGTTATTTTAGGGTCTGGAAAGGATCTTGCAGGGCTTCCCTGGTGGCTCGGTGATAAAGAATCTGCTTCCCAATGCAGGAGGCATGAGTTCAATCCCTGGATCGGAAAGATCCCCCTGGAGAAGGAAATGGCAACCCACTGCATTATTCTTGCCTGGGAAATCCCATGGACAGAGGAGCCTGGTGGGCTGCAGTACATGGGGTTGCAAAGGAGTCAGACACGACTGGACGACTAAGTATCTTGAGTTTCTGGCAGATGTTCTGGATGCATTTGTTAAGACAGTGGTCAAAGGTCAGATTCTGTCCAGACTGAGATGTGCAAAAGTCAGAGGTCTTGTGGTCTCCAAGCTCCATCTTCGAGAGTCCTCTTAGCAACTCCATGTTGCTTTTGCTTTTATACCTAACACTTCACTCATTCAGGTATAATTCATAAAACACCTGTATTTTGCAGGTTACTCTGCTGGTAAGAGCAATATACCTGTGAACATTACAGTTAAGGTTCTTGCCCTTGAGGGCTCACATTCTAATATTAGAGCCAGATGACCAATAAATACACAACATAAATACCCAAAATAGTTAACTGAGGGGATGAAGCTATAAGGGACCTAAGCGGGGTGCTGGAATAGATAATTCAGTAGACCTGGGGTGGGGAGGACTTTAAGCAGAAAAGTCCCTCTCTTAGGAACTGGGAAAATACGTGAAACTCGAAGTCGTCCATAGAGGAGAGAGTGAGGATGAAGTGAGCATGGGGCTGGAGACGGGCAAAGCTGATCCCGTGGGCCCTTGTAGGTCATAGTAGGGAATTCAGGCTTTATTCTAGGAGAAGTGGAAGACCATTGAGAGGATTTTGTCAGAGGACAGGCCTGGTATCACTTTGCTTTCGAAAGCTCCTATTCACTACAGTGTAGGGAATATTTGCAACTGGTTGAGTTCAGTTCAGTTCAGTTGCTCAGTTGTGTCTGACTCTTTGCAACCCCATGGACTGCACCACACCAGGCTTCCCTGTCCATCACCAACTCCCAGAGCCTACTCAAACTCATGTCCATCGCATTGGTGATGGCCTCTAACCATCTCACCCTCTGTTGTCCCCTTCTCCTCTGGCCTTCAATCTTTTCCAGCATCAGGGTCTTTTCCAATGAGTCAGTTCTTCTCATCAAGTGGCCAGAGTATTGGAGTTTCAGCTTCAGCATCAGTCCTTACAATGAATATTCAGGACTGATTTCCTTTAGGATGGACTGGTTGGATCTCCTTGTAGTCCAGGGGATTCTCAAGAGTCTTCTCCAACACCACAGTTCAAAAGTATCAATTCTTCAGTGCTCAGGTTTCTTTATGGTCCAACTTTCACATCCATACATGACTACTAGAAATAGCATAGCTCTGATGAACTTTTGTTGGTAATGTCTCTGCTTTTTAATATGCTGTCTAGGTTGGTCATAGCTTTTCTTCCAAGGAGCAAGTGTCTTTTTATTTCATGGCTGCAGTCATCATCTGCAGTGGTTTGGGGGCCCCCCAAAATACTCTCACTGTTTCCATTGTTTCCCCATCTATTTGCCATGAAGTAATGGGGCCAGATGCCATGATCTTAGCTTTCTGAATGTTGAGTTTTAAGCCAAGTTTTTCACTCTCCTTTTTCACTTTCAAGAGGCTCTTTAGTTCTTCTTCTCTTTCTACCATAAGGGTGGCATCATCTGCATATCTGAGGTTATTGATATTTCTCCCGTCAATCTTGATTCCAACTTGTGTTTCATCCAGCCCAGCATTTCTCATGATGTACTCTGCATGTAAGTTAAATAAGCAGGATGACAATATACAGCCTTGACTTACTCCTTTTCCTATTTGGAACCAGTCTGTTGTTCCATGTCCAGTTCTAACTATTGCTTCTTGACCTACATACAGATGTCTCAGGAGGCAGGTCAGGTGGTCTGGTATTCCCATCTCTTTCCGAATTTTCCATAGTTTTTTGTGATCCACACAGTCAAACGCTTTGGCATAGTCAATAAAGCAAAAGTAGATGTTTTTCTGGAACTCTCTTGCTTTTTCAATGATCCAGCAGATGTTGGCAATTTGATATCTGGTTCCTCTGCCTTTTCTAAACCCAGCTTGAACATCTGGAAGTTCACAGTTCACCTACTGTTGAAGCCTGGCTTGGAGAATTTTGATCATTACTTTGCTAACATGTGAGATGAGTGCAATTTTGCGGTCGTTTGAGCGCTCTTTGGCATTGCCTTTCTTTGGGATTGGAATGAAAACTGACCTTCTCTGATGACTCATACAGTAAAGAATCTGCCTGCAATGTGTGAGGCCTGGGCCGGGAAGATCCCCTGGAGATGGGAATGGCTACCCACTCCAGTATTCTTGCCAGGAGAATCCCACAGACAGAGGAGCCTGACGGGCTACAGTCCATGGGCTTGTAAAGAGTCGGACACGACTGAGTATCTAACACCAACTGCTAATTTTAGTGGCTGGCTGAGATCTGTCTGCAGGTTTTCTTTCTC
>NW_011494460.1:159130-179761 GCF_000754665.1 Bison bison bison | reverse complement strand
GAGCTGGTGTTTTGTATTCCTTTTGCCTGGAGCGGACTTCTTCTTCCTGAACCACCTATTCTCCAGCTGGCAACCTCCCATTTGCTTTTTTTTTTTTTTTTAATTGGTGTTTTATTGCTTTACAATGTTGTGTTGGTTTTTGCTCTACAGCAAAGTGAGTCAGCTATATGTAATCTTCTTTGGATTTCCTTCCCATTTGCTTTTTAAATTGTAAGCCCAAATTCAACCTCCTCTATGAATAGGATGACCATATAATTATTATCCTCTTGAGATATTTTGAGGGGCACTGTTAAAAATTATCCTAGGAAGTAAAATAAAGTGTTCCAAGCAAGAATGAATGACTCTCTCTGACCCCCTGTTGCTTTTACCTACATCGTCCCAGCATTCCATACTATTCTTTCTCCTCTTGGATGCTGTGTACATAATGGTTAAGACCATGGGCCCTGAAGTCAGGCCACCAGAATTCACATCTCGGCTCCATCCCCTGCTCACACTGAGCTGTGTGACTTTGGTCAAGTCCCGCAAACTCTCCAGGTTTCAGTGTCTTCATTTGTTTAATGCAGGTGATGGTGTTTCCTTAATGATTATTTTATTGTGGAGAAAAAAATTAAATAATACATGCAGAATACTTAGCACGGAACCTGGCACATACTTAAGATTCATTAAATATTAACTATTATTGTCTTTTTCAAATAGGACTACAATTATGTTTACAGTTCTCTCTCCCCTAATAGACTCTGAGCAACTTAGGGCAGAGACCATGTATTATTTATTCACCTTTGTATTCTTGGTTAACAGCCCAGTGCATAGTGTACAAATAATTTTTTAAAAATGACAAAAAATGCAGAAAAGATGAAAGGTGACTTAGAGATTAAAAAAAAAATGTCCCCACTCCACTTTTTACATGTGAAAGAAGAAAGATAAATGTATTTCTTTAGTCACAGAGAGAGAATCAAAATACAGTTCACTTGATTGCTTGACTGTTATGCAAATGTGTCTGATTTGATCATGGTGAGAATAACTAGATATATGTGTGTAGGTGTGTGTGCTCAGTGGTTCAGTTGTGTCTGAGTCTTTGAGACACCATGGACTGTAGCTTGCCAGGCTCCTCTGTCCATGGAATTTTCCAGGAAAGAATACTGGGCTAAGTTGCCATTTCCTCCTCTGGGGATATTCCCGACCCAGAAATTGAACCTGAGATATCAATGTACTATCAAGTAAATACCAAAGTAATTAGAAGAATCTGTTTCTCAAAATATGAAACAAGTGCAAATGTTTATTCAGTTACTACCTAGGAGTAGTAATATTTTTAGGAAAATTAAATAGCAGCTATTTATTATTTTTTGCTTAGTGCTATTTTGCTTTGTAAATTTGCTTAATTTTAATCATACAGCTAAAATTAAATTTTTGTGATTTCCTTAGAATTTTAGTCATCAGTCAGTCAGTCAGTCAGTCATTTCAGTCGCTCAGTCGTGTCCAACTCTTTGCAACACCATGAATCGCAGCACGCCAGGCCTCCCTGCCCATCACCATCTCCCAGAGTTCACTCAGACTCACGTCCATCAAGTCGGTGATGCCATCCAGCCATCTCATCCTCTGTCGTCCCCTCTTCCTCCTGCCCCCAATCCCTCCCAGCATTAGAGTCTTTTCCAATGAGTTAACTCTTTGCATGAGGCCAAGAAGAAGCCAAAAGTACTGGAGTTTCAGCTTTCGCATCATTCCTTCCAAAGAACACTGAGGACACACAGCTAAAAATTAAAATAAAACTTAGTATATCTAGAATTATTCAAAATATAATAATGGTTAGAATAGGTCAAGATAAAAAGTCAGAAAGGCTTATGTTGTTACATGTTTTTCTTGAAAACTGGGAATTTAACATGTTCTAAAGAGAATAATTTATTGCTCTTAAACATAAGAAAATAAATGTAATTAGAGTCACGGTACTGCCTGATCCAGAACAATGTGAATCAGTTGGCCAATACTACTATAGGTGTGTCAAGAAGCCAAAAAGGGAAATAAAACTTGGTGAAATGACCCAGAAGATAAGAATTGTTATTGCACATTTAAATTGATCAGATGCACACCCATACACGCACACGTGACACACTAGATTACCTCATCACATTCCCTTTCAAGTGAATGGCAGTTCCTTACCAGACATTCATGGTATGTTCATTGTAATCTCCTTTATGACCCATTTCCCTCGGTGGCCTATAGCCTCCTGAGGAGAAGGAACCGGGTTATTCTTAGTTTACCCCAGTGGTGGTGCAGAACTTGGCACGTATTTCCTGGCATTCAGAATTGTGATGGAATGAGTGAGTGAGTACAATTCCATTTTCAGCATCATGTTAGGAGATACAGGAGCCACCGTTATGACCAAGATACAGTTAGAACTTCTTCCTTGGGTCCTCACATCTTTACTTCCAAGACTTTCTATAAAAAATCAGTGAAAACTTGTTATCCTGGATGTTATCTGATGCCACTAAGTCAGATTCCTAAGAAGGGGTATAAGAGGAAATAAACTAGAAGATGAAACACAAGTGATTTGAAGTTTTAGGGGTTTTTCTCAAATCTCAATGAGTATTCTTATATGAAACATTATTTCATTTTCATTGAAGACTCTCTCATCAAAATCTATGAACTTGGAATTCAAGTCAGGTGTATTACAAAATGCTAAGTGATTATTAAGCAATTTGGTTTTACTGCTTATGACCACACAAATTTTATGGAAATGAATTGATTTAAAATGTGATCTCCAATTTGATGGTACAGTCTATTTGATTTGAGTCCTATAGAGTAATTAGGTAAGATCATGTTGTATGGTAAATTGTTATATATCTAATTTTTGTGTTCATAAATGTATATGCTGTAAAGATCAGTTGTTAAATGTATATGAATAGCAGTATTTTTCATATTGTTTTTAATTTGTGGAATTGATGTTTCAATTATTTTACCACTGTCAAAGGGAGAAGGAAAACAAAACCAGTAAAACTGATAAAAGCACAAAGAAATTATGATAAAGAAATAATTTTTCATTTAGAAAAAGATTTATGTTAATAGTCAAGGCTACCCTTCCAAAGCCAGTAAAAGAGATGTATTTTTAAATTTGTGAAAACTTCTTAGATGTAAATCCTTGCAAATATTCTACCATTGCTATTTTTTGATAAATAGGATTGATTGATCTAGCCTTTAGAAAAGATTGTTAAAGATGAAAGGAGTATTTTATACTAGGATGTTTTGACTAGTCTGCAGTTGCTAATTTTTATCAATAGTTTATAATTTATTAAGTCTTCTTGATGACTTTCAAGTTACTGCCTTGGTGCATTTCATAGCAAATGATTTAGCAATAAGTCTATAATAATCTGTTACTTTAATTATAATCTCTAACTAATGTGTGAAAGTAAAACACTTTCTATGACTTTGGATAAAAGTATATGAGTTTTTTAAATGTAGGGTTTAAAGTGAAAACACATTTGAGTTGGTGATTTAGAAATGGCAAACACCACACATTGAGAAAATAACTCCAGATTAAAAGAAAAAGAATCATTTTTTCTTAGCCAAACACTCTCAATTTGCTGTTAAATTGAGTTATTTAATGAGTGTTTACTGACTACTGTGTGCCTTAAATGTTCATACTATTAATCATAATCTCCAATAACATTTATTGAGTGTGTACTGTGTGTAGATTACTGTACTAGAGGGAGCTAGTAGTTTGAAATGATTAATAGTTTGTTCATTTGCAGTAGAGCCGGGCTCTGCTCTATGTTGTTTGGGGCTTAATGGTTCATGAGGGAAGCTGCAGTATGTTCATAGAAAAAGGTTGCTTTAAGGTCATTTGAAACAGGAAGTAACTATGGAATGAAGAAAAATTTCTACATTTTAGGTCAAATTTTGGGAAAGATATCTTATGTATTTTTCTCTAAAATTCTGCACTCTACCTCTTGTATGCTTACTGTGTACCATGTATACATATGCAATGCATTATGTGAGTAAAAAGATCAATAAAACATATTAAGGTTTCCCTAGTAGCTCAGATGGTAAAGAATGTGCCTGCAAGGTGGGAGACCCAGATTCGATCCCTGGGTTGGGAAGATCCCCTGGAGAAGGAAATGGCAACCCACTCCAATATTCTTGCCTAGATAATTCCATGACTGAGGGGCCTGGTGAGCTATAGTCCATGGGGTCACAAAGACATACTGTATACCATATATACATGTGCAATATATTATGTGAGCACAAAGATCAATAAAACGTGTTATCCATATATACAATGCATTTATTACTTATCTGCCATTGAGATAATTCACAACTACAGTATGAATGATTTTTTACTACTTCTTCAGAAAAGCAAGAACTTGTGGGATAAGACCCCAAACAAGGAAAGTCTTGAAAAGAGAGAAGAGGATTTGCAAAAGATCAGAGACTAGAGATCCTCTGGGTAGTGCAGCAAGAATGGCCTTGAACACACTGGGAATACAGTAGGATCTCTCAAGAGATAAGCAGGCTCTAGAGGAGGATCTCCAGATTAATTAAAATAATCTCAGAAATCATCTGTAAGGGGATATTAAACATAATACCTTAAGTCATCCTTGTTCAACTCCATCAAAATTCAGTTTCTGTGATTAAGTAACCCCTGCTGAAATAACTATAGTAGCCTTGGGCTATAGCTTTAAACAAGTTGTTCAAGGGTTATTTTGAGTTATAAGCAGAAAGATTGAAGAAGAGATAGATTTGGGAAATGGTTTATTTAAGAACTTAAGAATCTAAGTTTTAAAAATTGAATCCACGTACACAAAATGTCATGGAGAAGCACAACAGGTTTTTTTGAATAATTAAATGCAAATAAATAACTATATTAAAAAACCCCTCCATTACAATTCTTTAGTTATTCAAATAATCAATATTGAAAGGTTTTATTTTTTCAGGGGAATATGAATCTTTTATAAAAGCTTTAGGATGGCTTCCCTGGTGGCTCAGTTGGTAAAGAATCTGCCTGTAATGCTGGAGACATGGGTTTGATCCCTGGATCAAGAAAATCCCCAGGAGAAGGAAATGGCAACCCATTCCAGTATTCTCTGTCCTGGAGAGTTCCATGGACAGAGGAGCCTGGTGAGCTACAGTCCATGGAGTCACAAAGAGTTGGACGTTACTGAATGACTAACTTCACTTCCGCTTTTAAAATAACTTCAAAAATTATGCAAAAAGCACACATCTATCATATAAAATTAACAGAAATAAAAGTCCAAACAAAGAAGAAAATTTTTATAAAGAAGGTTTAATAACCCAGTAAATGTTAGGAAGTCGCTGTTAATATTTTGATGTGTTTATGTACTTCTATCTGTGTGTGCATGTGGACCTAAATAGATGAGGCATGTTTTCCCTGAGTTAGTGAAATGAAGAAGAGGGGAATGTGTAGGCAATGTGGATGTGGACAGTTTATCCTACATATAACCTACCTATAAGAGCAATTCTACTAGAAGTTTCTTAAGAGAGAGACCCTTAATACAGTGGGGAATGGGGGAGAAAACTGATTCCACCCTTGGTTTCGACCTTCTATTCTTCCCATGGTTTGAGAACTGGATATTTATTAGCTGTCAGAAATTTGTCTCCTGGGAGAATATGACTGATGGTGGGTTAATATAGGGAACCCCCTCTGGACCACGGTTTAGCTACTGCTGGACCCTCATATTTGTTGCAAGTGTTAGGAAATGAGGAATGCAGTCTGGATCCCAGTGTCACCTGAAAAAGGAAAGTGTGCATGAAGAAGATAGCTTCTTGCTGTGAACCAAGTCAGTTAATGAATATAGAGTCTAGGACATGGAAATGCTCATGAATGTTTCTTCCTATTATTTTTATTAGTTCATAAACAATGAATGAATGAATTGTGCTGTGCTTGGTCACTCACGAGTTCGACACTTTGCAACCCCATGGACTGTAGCTCGCCAGGCTCCTGTTTATGGGATTCTCCAGGTAAGAATATTGGAGTGGGTTGCCATGCCCTCCTCCGGGGATCTTCCCAACCCAGGGATCAAACCCAGGTCTCCTGCATTGCAGGTGGATTCTTTACCCTCTGAACCACCAGGGAAGACCCAATAAATTAATTAAATGATTATAATTAGTTAATAAACAAGACCATGTGGAAAAGGGTAGAAGAACACTTTCTACATCCCTTTATATCTGTCCCAAAATTCCTTTGGTAAGTTAGCCAGGGAAGATTAATCCCCCATTAACTGATTTAATTCTCACAACAGTCCATGAGGGTAGCTGTATTTGTTTTCTAGGGCTGGCTTAATAAAATGCCACAGATCAAATAACTTAAACATCAGAAATTTATTTCTCACCATTCTAGAACCAAGATCAAGGTATCAGTAGGGATGGTTTCTCCTGAGACCTCGCTCCTTGATTCAGAGATGGCTGACTTCTCACTGTGTGCTCACATGACCTTTTCTCTGAATGTACATCCTTGGGGTCTCTTCTTCTTCACTTTTTAAAATTAAAGTTATAGCTGGTTTGGGCTTCCCAGGTGGTACTAGTGGTAAAGAATCCACCTGTCAATGCAGGAGACATAAGAGATGCAGCTTCGATCCGGGGGTCAGGAAGATCCCATGGAGGAGGGCATGACAATCCACTCCATATTCTTGCCTGGAGAATCTCATGGACAGAGGAGCCTGGCAGACTACAGTCCATAGGGTTGCAAAAGTTGGACACGACTGAAGTGTCTTAGCACATAGCTGGTTGACAATGTTATATTAGTTTCAACTGTACAATATAGTGCTTTAGTATTTTTATATACTACACTTAATTTAGAGTTATTACAAAATAATGGATACTGTATTATATAGTATACCCATGCTACTTATTGTATACTTAGTAATTTGTATCTCTCTCCTTTTTTGTCCATGCCTGTGGCATGTGGGATCTTAGTTCCCCAACCAGGGATTGAGCCCATGCTCCCAATGTTAACCCCTGGACCACCAGGGAAGTCTTAATAGTTTGTATCTCTTAATTTTATAATCCTATCTTGCCCCTCTCCCTTCTCTCTCCCCACTGGTAGCCATTAGTTTGCTCTCTGTATCTGAGTCTAATTCTGTTTTTCTAAAAATATACATTTGTTTTATTTTCCAAATTTCACAGGTGAATGATAACAAAGCATTTGTCTTTCTCTGATTTATTTCACTAAGCATAGTAACCTCTAGGTCCATCCATGTTCTTGCAAATGGCAGAATTTCATTCTTTTTTATGGCTAAGTAATATTCCATGGTGTGTGTGTGTGTATACATATATAATATATATATACATTATATGTGTGTGTATGTATGTGTGTGTGTGTGTGTATATATATATATATATATATAAAATAACTTCTTTGTTCTTCAGTTGATGGATATTTATGTTGCTTCCATATCTTGACTATTGTAAATAATGTTGCTATGAACATTGCATGTATTTTTTGAATTAGTGTTTTCATTTCCTGTGGATATACACCCTATGGTGGAATTGCTGGATCATATCTATTATTTTTCTGGTTCTATCTTTGTTGTTGTTCAGTCATGTCTGACTCTTTGTGACTGCCTGGGTTGCAGCATGCCAGGCTCTGCTGTCCTTCATTATCTCCCAGTTTGCTCAAACTCAGGTCCTTTGAATTGGTGATGCCATCCAACCGTCTCATTCTCTGTAACGCCCTTCTCCTCTTGCCCTCAGTTTTTTCCAGTATCTTTGTCTTTTCCAGTGAGTTGGCTCTTTGCATCAGGAGGCCAGAGTATTGGAGCTTCAGCTTTAGCATCAGTCCTTCCAATGCATATTCAGGGTTGATTTCTTTGAGGATTGACTGGTTTGATCTCCTTACTGTCCAATGGACTCTCAAAAGTCTTCTCCAACACCACAGTTAGAAAGCATCAATTCTTTGGTGCTTAGCCTTCTTTATGGTTCAATTCTCACATCCGTGCATGACTGATGGAAAAACCATAGCTTTGACTATATGGACCTTTGTCAGCAAAGTGATGTCTCTGCTTTTTAATATGCTGTCTAGGTTTGTGATAGCCTTTCTTCCAAGGAGCAAGTGTCTTTTAACATGGCTGCATGAAGTTAATTATTTAGTAGCATGTTATTTAGTTTCCATGTGTTTCAGCTTTACCATTTTCTTCCTGTGTTGATTTCTAGCTGCATACTATTGTTGTGGGGAGAAAAAAATGCTTGCTATAATTTCTGTCCTCTTAAATTTGTTGAGATTTGTTTTTTGTCCCAGTATGTGATCTATCCTGGAGATTGCTCCATGTGCACTTGAAAAGAATGTTTATTCTGCTGTTTTTGTGTAGAGTGTTCCTTTGATATCTAGTACATCCAACTGATCTATTTTATCATTTAAGGTCAGTGTTTCCTTATTGATTTTCTGTCTGGATGATTGTCCATTGATATATGTAGGGTGTTAAAGTTCCCTACTGTTATTTTAGTATTGTTAATTTCTCCTTTTATGCCTTTAACATTTGTTTTATATATTTCTGTGCTCTTATATTAGGTTCAGTTCAGTTCAGTTCAGTCGCTCAGTTGTGTCTGACTCTTTGTGACCCCATGAATTGCAGCACGCCAGGCCTCCCTGTCCATCACCAACTCCCAGAGTTCACTCAAACTCATGTCCATCAAGTCGGTGATGCCATCCAGCCATCTCATCCTCTGTCGTCCCCTTCTCCTCCTGCCCCCAGTCCCTCCCAGCATCAGAGTCTTTTCCAATGAGTCAACTCTTCACATAAGGTGGCCAAAGTATTGGAGTTTCAGCTTTAGCATCATTCCCTCCAAAGAACACCCAGGGCTGATCTCCTTTAGAATGGGCTGGTTGGATCTCCCTGCAGTCCAAGGAACTCTCAAGAGTCTTCTCCAACACCATAGTTCAAAAGCATCAATTCTTCGGTGCTCAGCTTTCTTCACAGTCCGACTCTCACATCCATACATGACTACTGGAAAAACCATAGACTTAACTAGACGTACCTTTGTTGGCAAAGTAATGTCTCTGCTTTTGAATATGCTATCAAGGTTGATCATAACTTTCCTTCCAATGAGCAAGTGTCTTTTAATTTCATGGCTGCAATCAGCATCTGCAGTGAGTTTGGAGCCCCTCAAAAATAAAGTCTGACACTGTATTAGGTACATATATGGTAATAAGTGCAATATCCTCTTGTGTTGTTCCTCAGGAATCTTGTCTTCTTATAAGGACAGCAGTTCAGTTGGATGAGGACCCCACCCTTATGACTTCTTTTAACCATAATTACTTATTTAAAGATACTACCTCAAAGTATAGTCACATTGGGGTTATGGCTTCAATGTATGATTTTTTTAGGGGGATGAGTGTCAAGGTTCAGTCCCCAGTAGTAGTACTAATATTATCCCTATTTTATAGAAAATAAAATTAATAAATTTTAATTTACCCGGTTCACCTAGCTAGATAATGATGAAATTCAACCCACCTTTGTGTGATTTGGATCACATGTTCTTGACCACCATGCTATATTGCTGTGAGATGCAATTTAGGGATATTTTCCTCTGTCTAGCTTCATTTTACACTCTAACTACTTAATTTAAGATTCTGACATTAGGCTGTCTTTCAGTTTTAGTTTTCAAGGTTGTTTTAAATTTTTATTACTCTTTTCTGTCTTCTTAGTGTTTTTGTGAGAAGATGAGAGAAATTGAATTAGTGACTAGTAAATGATTTTGAGCCATTTGGACTAACTCTGATCTCTAACTTCTGATCTCAAGTATATTTTATATGGTTAGAAATAACACACTCTGGAATGGTATAAAATCCTTTCTTGTCAGATTACAGTAGGCATATTTTGCCCAAAATAAAATGTTTACTTATCAACTGTTTCCTGTTGACTATAGTTAGAAAGATTAAGAAAACAAGGCATAAGAGATTCAGTTGTTAGAAAGGGTAGAAGGTTTCAGATTTGGGCACTAGTTCAGAGTTGGATAGGCAAAAGTGACTGGTCCTGGGTCTTAAGAGTTTGGGGTTAAGGCAATGAGATTTCTTCTGTTTAATATCAAGTTTTCTAGAGTTCATAGGAAGGGCTAAGACATTAGTTAGCATACCTATGATTTAATTGTTAAAAGAGAAACGATGCAGAAGCTGGGATATATTATGAGTTCTGTTAAGATCAGAAAGTATTACTTGCATCAAAGGAAAAAATCAGCACAGACTGACCAAAATAATATGAACCTTAAAAGTTGGGCAACCCAGCAGTAATAATGGACTTCAAACAAAGTTTGATCAAGACAGTTGTAATGCAGGTACTCTGGTTCTGCCCTCCTCTGTGTATCTGCTTCTTTAGGTTACTTCTTTTCATGATAGTAAAGTGGCAACAACAATTCCACTTATTGTACCTGCACATCACACACTTCTGAGAAGTAGAGATTATCTTTATGCCAGAATTTGCCACATAAGGTCTGATACCCTCTCTGATTATATTAGTCTAGATTTCATGTCCGTGAATGAGCCAATAATAGTGCTCAGAGTGTGGAGTGCAATAATTACCTTATGCTAGGTTTTGTACTCCCATCCTTGGGCGGAGGGTAAACCAAATTTTCTAGAACCACATGGGTATAACATCAGGGATGAAGGGTAGAATGGTTAGTAGGATGATAACCAAGCTGTCTATTATATTCACAAATTCTCTTTTTATTGGACCCTAACCAAAATGTAAAAATTAAAGGGATTCCTTGAGAATAAATCATGTTTGCCATGTTTATTAGGAGGCACTTTATATAGGATGCTTGGAGAAGGCAATGGCATCCCACTCCAGTACTCTTACCTGAAGAGTCCCATGGACGGAGGAGCCTAGTAGGCTGCAGTCCATGAGATTGCTGAGTCAGACACGACTGAGCAACTTCACTTTCACTTTTCACTTTCATGCATTGGAGAAGGAAATGGCAACCCACTCCAGTGTTCTTGCCTGGAGAATCCCAGGGACAGGGGAGCCTGGTGGGCTGCCGTCTATGGGGTGGCACAGAGTCAGACACGACTGAAGCAACTTAGCAGCAGCAGCAGCAGCAGTGGTTAACAATCTCAACAGCATCCCTCCAGCTATTGCAATTTTTAATGCTATTTCTTACCTTGCCTTTCAGTGGAAGCCAACAATCTAGAGCCAAAGTTCCAATCAGTAAAAGCTGTTGTTACAGGACAGGAATGCACACTTCCTTACCTATCATATATTCACAGACATAAAGGATGGACAAAGCAGGAGTTGCATTTCTCCTCTAATATATGGGAGGCTAATGATAATTTCTTTGTTCACTTCAGTATTTCATATTCATTTTTGACTTGAACTTTAGTGTCTTTCCTGCAGTACATCACTTTAAATATATTTATAAACCTCTATTAAAGAAATAGAGACAAATCTGAAATGAAATTCCATTAATAAAGCATGAAGCCAGATATACTAATTCCCTTAATTTATAGTTCTGTAAATTATAATTTATTTAACTATGAAGAAGTTGACTTAGTGACTTACATTTGATTTTTCAATCTATATTCACTATTCATGTATATGTAAGCACATAATCAGAGCTTATATTTACTGAATCGACAAAACTCTTTAAAAAATGAAGTGAAAGCTGCTCAGTTGTGTCCAGCTCTTTGTTACTCCATGGACTGTAATCCATGGAATCCTCCAGACCAGAATACTGGAGTGGGCAGCTGTTCCCTTCTCCAGTGGATCTTCCCAACCCAGGGATTGAACTCAGGTCTTCCACATTTCGAGTGGATTCTTTACCAGCTGAGTCACCAAGAAAGCCCAAGAATACTGGAGTGGGTAGCCTATCCCTTCTCCAGGGGATCTTCCTGACCCACCAATTGAACCGGGGCCTCCTGTATTAGACGGCAATTCTTTACCAACTGAGATATCAGGGAAGCTGCCCCCTCCCACCCCAAATAAAAGTAATAATGGTCAATTATAACTTATGGAGGAATTAGTTTATGAGTACATTTATGGTAAAGCCTCTGAACTTTGCCACCAAAATGTCATTGAATTAGAAGGAAGTAGCTTCCAAAGAAAATGCAGGGGAGCAAGGAAGCAAATACCACCATTAAACTCTTCTTTCAGAGGGTACCATCTGTTACATGTTGAGTGACAGCTTATACAATTAGAAAGCTCATTATAACTTTTTTGGTGAAAAAGTGAATTGATTCAAGCAAATTTATTATAGAAATTAAGTCAACTGTTAACACTATCCTGATTTGAATACATTCATATGGGCTTTGGAATAAAAAGATATTTTCTGTTGTGTTGTCGCATCTTTGTGGTAACTGACTATTCCTAGTAGCTAAATCTCTCTACAACTTAAAAGAAAGGAAAGGAAAGAGAAAGAAGAAAGAAAGGAAGGAAGGAAAGAAGAGAAAGAAAGAGAAAGGGAAGGGAGAGAGAGTAAGAGAGAGAGACGGAAGGAAGGAGGGAAGGAAAGAGAGAGGGAGGGAGGATATACTTGCTTATTTTTCCTGTGCATTACCACAATAATGTTCTCAGGGCTTGAAAGATGTCTGCTCTCTTTTAATATGACTTTTTTTTTTTTTGGTCATAAGAAACTGCACTAAACATGGATGTGGAAAAGAAAAGCATTAGCAGAAAGGCAAAATAAACAACACTAAATAAGAGGAAAAAATAATAATGTAAATAATGTCAGAGAGGAGGTGAGCTTTTGTCAGAAACTTATCTAACCCTAAGGCATATCATTAAAATTTCTAACAGAGTGGCAAAACAATAATAGTTTAGCAGAAACTTTGTACATGATGTGATTGTAAGATGTGAGAAGTATATTTGTAAGTCTGCATGAGAGTGTATTTATATATTTATGTATTAGCAATATATACCACAAAAGAATTCTTTAGCTGCATCGTGTTTTTCAATGTTACAGTTTCCCATACTTATTTACATCTCATCTAAATGACTTTTTTGGTAGAAACTCTTCCATGGGGTTGCCAGATTTGGACACAACTTAGCAAGTAAGCCACCACCGCCGCTGCTGCTGCTAAGTTGCTTCAGTCATGTCCGACTCTGTGCGACCCCATAGACGGCAGCCCACCAGGCTCCCCCGTCCCTGGGATTCTCCAGGCAAGAACACTAGAGTGGGTTGCCATTTCCTGCTCCAGTGCATGAAAGTGAAAGTGAAGTCGCTGAGTCTTGTCCGACTCTTAGCGACCCCATGGACTTCGGCCCACCAGGCTCCTCCGTCCATGGGATTTTCCTGGCAAGAGTGCTGGAGTGGGGTGCCATTGCCTTCTCTGAAGCCACCACTACCATACGATTTTATATGTACCATGAAAGTAAAACTGAAGATGTTAGTTGCTCAGTCATGTTCAACTTTTTGCGACCCCCTGGACTGGACTGTAGCCCGCCAATCTCCTCTGTCCATGGAATTCTCCAGGCAAGAATACTGGAGTGGGTTGCCTGTCCTCCTCCAGCGGATCTTTCCGACCCAGGGATCAAACCTGGGTCTCCTGCATTTCAGGCAGTTTCTTTACTGTCTGAGCCACCAGGGAAGCTCATATGTATTATGGACAACTTAAAGTTGTCCATGTGTATTATGGACAACTTTAAATGAATATCTCTAAGTTATCAAGTTTTCATCCTTTTATAATATTGCTAAGTCGAATGAATTGTTTCCTTCTCATTGAACTGCTGTCATACTACTAGGACAGCATTTGTCAAAATGTATTCCAGCTAAGGAACCACCTCCTACTGTGAAGATGTGTACAGAGACTGTCTTGCCCATCGTATAGCCTCAGCATCTGTTTGGGCATCTAGTGCCTATTAGGTGCTCAGTATTGGATTTGTTGAATGACTGAATTGATAAAACCACTTTGAGGGAGGGTTGCAACTGCAAGTGATTCTTGCCCTCAGGCTATTCATAATATAGAAATGGAGATTGTATGTTACTTATTAATAACAAGGGGCACTAATATTGGGAAGAAAAGCTATGTGCTAAGTAAAAATCTTGACTTAGATTTGAATTCATCCTTCAGAGACACAGAACTGTGCAGGGACTGGGAACATATATTCTACAGACATTATCTGAGTTCAGTCTCAGCTCTGCTGTTTGCTAACGAACAGTCTGGCCAGCTGGCAAGTAAATTAATTTTCTGAGTTTTAGACTCCCATCTTAAAGGGGCTTGTTGATAATAATATTATACTACCTACCACATAGCTATTGCTGCTGCTTGGTCTCTTCAGTCGTGTCTGACTCTGTGAGACCCTATGGATTGCAGCCCGCCAGGCTCCTCTGTCCATGGGATTCTCCAGGCAGGAGTACTGGGGCGGGTTGCCATGCCCTCTTCCAGGGGATCTTCCCGACACAGGGATCAAACCCGCATCTCTTACGTCTCCCTTCACTGGCAGGTTCTTTGCTCCTAGTGCCACCTGGTAAGCCGCACAGAGTTGTTATGAACTTAAATGAGTTTGCTCTCTCCGTGTGGTGAGGACAGTATCTGGCATATAATAAATAGTCATAATAGGCCACAAGATCTTTGGGCTTCTAAAAAAAAGTCTTCAGAAATAATATGCTTTTGGCATTTTTCTTCCAAATTGAACTTCAGTTTTTTTTTTTTTAATTACCTAAAGAGCACAGTTTTTGTTGGTTTATTTATCTATCTAACTTGTATCTATCTACCTACCATCTCTCTCTCTAGGACTGAAATGAGGATTATTATTAGGGATGATAATATCTGGGCACACGGAAAAAGGTTGGAAAATAGATAGATTTTGTGCTTGCTTCTTGAAAAAGAATCATTTTCTCCACATGGTGTTTAATTGAAACCGTAAAAGCCTGAAAATTTATTGATTTTGGCATAGCATGTTCAGAGCTTATGTAACTATCTGTGAAATTCATTTGTCACAGTCCATTTCCATCTTTTCTTCCCTTATCTTTAGCTATCAGAGTAAATTTAAACACAGTGGAACTGAATGCCGGGACTAACTTTCAAATGAATGGCAATTGATAAGATAGGACTCTAAATAAAAAAGAAATGAGAGTATTTACCCAGGGAGGGTGATAGTAGCTGTAGCTGATCCACAAGGTAAGGAAGTTATCTCATACCGGGGAGCCCAGAGCAGATAGAGAAACTCCCCTGGAAGTTCCTGACGTCTTGAGAAGGGGTGAAGATGTCAAAGACTATTACCCTCTTCTTCGAAAATGTTTGGAGATCTTTAAAAATAGGAGAGTTCACCATCTGTCTTGAGTGATAATTTGTTTGCTTTCCCTGAAAACATAGTTGGAGTAGTTGGCTTTCTAGACCTTGGCAAATCTACATAAAGTATACAGTTGTAAGGTGGCGGAGTTTTCTTGTGGATCTTTTTTGCAGTTGTCACTTATTCCATGAAGAAGAAATATCTATCTATCTGTCATCTAAATATCTATCAAAATACTTAAAGGAGGAATGTATAAAAGTGATAATGAAAGACTTCATTTAAAATGACTAAATTCATGTTACAGGCTGAGAACCCTGCACAGTTAAGTTAGTTAGGCCCAACACAGTGGGCGACCTAATTTATAATTTCTCCTCACTGAGGAATTAATAGAAACTTTTTTGGTGTGCTTATTAGAAATGTCTATTTCCTGACCTATTCCAGAGCATCTTCTTCTTCTCTCTCTGTGTTCATTCCATCTTTCTCTTCTCTTGTGCACAGTTTGTGCTGTACACCAGCACCGTCAGTGCAAGGATAATGTGAGCCACATAGATACTTTTAAATTTTCTTGAAGCTTGAAGCCATTTTAAAAAATAATGAGGCGAAATCAATTTTAATAGTATATTTTATTTAACTCAGTATATCTAAAATATGGTGCTTCCCTGGTGGCTCAGTTAGTAAAGAATCTGCCTGCAACGCAGGAGGCTGCCTGTAGTTCAGGACACCTGGTTTCAATCCCTGGGTCAGGAAAATCCCCTGGAGAAAGAAATGGCAACCCACTCCAGTATCTTGCCTGGGAAATGCCATGGACAGAGGAACCGGGGGGGCTACAGTCAGTGTGGTTGTAAGAGTTAGACACAACTTAGAGACTAAACCAAAATATTTTAAGTTCAGTTTGTGGTCAATATAATACTAATGAGCTACTTGATATCTTTTGGTACTAGGTCTTTAAAGTAGAATGTGTATTTTACACTTATGTAGTTCATCATGATTAGGCCTAACCACACTTCATGGCTACTGTTTTGGGTCAAGGAGCTCCAGACCTTCCATGTTGTAAGGATTGCTTACTTAGGTTTGCCCTAAAAATGCTTGCAATGTACAGATAGAAAGAATATGATGCATGCAGTGAAACATTAACTCCACTCTCTGGCACCTTCATCTCTCTCCAGCTATATCTTCTCCAGCCTCTACAACTACTGTTTTTTTGTGGTTTATAGTCTGACCATCTTCTTCATAATGATTTGGTCACATCTTGTATTCTTTTGTTCTTTCTCTTGACATTTTTTATATTAACACTTAATCCTTGGTTGCTACATGAGAGTATGGTTTTAGAAAATGTTGACATGTTAGCTAATAATTACACTAGTTGAAATGGCTAGCTAAAAAATAGAAGTGACGAAAAGAAAATATCTACTTTATAGCTAGAGATTAATTTTGGTTAATTATCCAAATATTGTGTGTGCTCAGTCACTCAGTTGGATCTGACTTTTTGTCATCCCATGGTGGCCTGCCAGCCTCCACTGTCCATGGAATTTTCCAGGCAAGAATATTGGAGTGGGGTGCCATTTCCTACTCTGGGGGACCTTCCAGACCCAGGGATCAAATTTGAGTGTTTTGCATTGGCAGGCAGATTCTTTACCACTAGGGCCACCTAGGAAGCCAGGTCCAAATATCAGATAGGTGAATTTTTAAAATACATTGGATATGAATCAAAAATATGGATTTAAAAGGCAAAGGAGAAAAGGAAAGTTATATGCATTTGAATGCAGAGTTCCAAAGAATAGCAAGGAGAGATAAGAAAGCCTTCCTCAGTGATCAATGCAAAGAAATAGAGGAAAATAATAGAATGGGAAAGACTGGAGATCTCTTCAAGAAAATTAGAGATACCAAGGGAATATTTCATGCAAAGATGGGCACAAAAAAGGACAAAAATGGTATGGACCTAACAGAAGCAGAAGATACTAAGAAAAGGTGGCAAGAATACACAGAAGAATTAAAAAAAAAAAGGTCATCATGACCCAGATAACCATAATGATGTGATCATTCACCTAGAGCCAGACATCCTGGAATGCAAAGTCAAATGGGCCTTAGAAAGCATCACTATGAACAAAGCTAGTGGAGGTGATGGAATTCCAGTTGAGCTATTTCAAATCCTAAAAGATGATGCTGGGAAAGTGCTACACTCAATATGCCAGCAAATTTGGAAAACTCAGCAGTGGCCACAGGACTGGAAAAGGTCAGTTTTCATTCCAATCCTAAAGAAAGGCAATGCCAAAGAATGTTCAAACTACCACACAATTGTACTCATCTCACACACTAGAAAGTAATGATCAAAATTCTCCAAGCTAGGCTTCAACAGTACATGAACTGTTAACTTCCAGGTGTTTAAACTGGTTTTAGAAAAGGCAGAGGAACCAGAGATCAAATTGTTAACATCCATTGGATCATAGAAAAGCAAGAGAATACCAGAAAAACATCTACTTCTGCTTTATTGATTGCACCAAAGCCTTTGACTGTGTAGAACACAACAAACTGTGGAAAATTCTGAAAGAGATGGGAATACCAGACCACCTTACCTGCCTCCTGAGAAATCTGTTTGCAGGTCAAGAAGCAACAGTTAGAACTGAACATGGAACAACAGACTGGTTCCAAATTGGGAAAAGAGTACCTCAGGGCTGTGTATTGTCACTCTGCTTATTTAACTTATACACAGAGTATACCATGCGAAATGCTGGGCTGGATGAAGCACAAGCTGGAATCAAGATTTCCAGGAGAAATATCAATAACCTCAGATATGCAGGTGAAACCAACCTTATAGCAGAAAGTGAAGAGGAACTAAAGAGCCTCTTGATGAAAGTGAGAGAGGAGAGTGAAAAAGTTGGTTTAAAACTCAACATTCAGAAAACGAAGATCATGACATCCAGTCCCATCACTTCATGGCAAATAGATGGGGAGACAATGGAAACAGTGACAGACTTTCTTTTCTCGGGCTCCAAAATCATTGCAGATGGTGACTGCAGCCATGAAATTAAAAGATTTTTTTTTTTTTTTTTTTGAAGAAAAGCTATGACCAACTTGGACAACATATCAAAAAGCAGAGAGATTACTTTGCCAACAAAGGTCTGTCTAGTCAAAGCTTTGGTTTTTCCAGTAGTCATGTATGGATGTGAGAGTAGGACTATAAAGAAAGGTGAGCACTGAAGAACTGATGCTTTTGAACTCTTGAGCACCCCTTGGAGTACAAGGAGTTCCAACCAGTCCATCCTAAAGGAAATCAGTCCTGAATATTCATTGTAAGAACTGATGCTAAAGCTGAAACTCCAGTACTTTGGCCACCATATGTGAAGAACTGATTCATAGGAAAAGACCCTAATGCTGGGAGAGATTGAAGGCAGGAAGAGAAGGGAACTACAGAGGATGAGATGGTTGGATGGCATCACCAACTCAATGGGCATGAGTTTGAGCAAGCTGTGGAAGCTGGTGATGGACAGGGAAGCCTGGGATGCTGCAGTCCATGGGGTCAGAAAAAGTCGGACACGACTCAGCAACTGATCTGAAAAATTGAGTGCTTCTTTTTTTGTATAATTATGAAATGAAGATAATTGCCCTTGTTTTTGTATGCAAGTCTTGAGCTTATAGTATACTTTGGCCCTCAAAAATAGCTTGTATGTAATATTTAATGCTGCAATAAGGTAGTGGATTTTTACTAACCAATTTTGTGAACGGTGCACTTTGCACTGTTTTCCAGAAGAGATAGAAGATTTATACGACCTTTCATTTTGGGGACTAAACTTTCCCTACACATGATGCAACAGTGGACACAGATGTATGGAGATATTGATCCACTCAGCCACTAGAGCAGCTGGCTTGTGTCTGGGGGTGACCCAAAGCCTTTGGCTGTCATCTCAGCTTGCAGCAACCTCATCCGTAATCCCAGAGCATTGTGTAAATGCTGTTTTCTATGTGAGCCAAGATTTGGTAAAGGTTGGGAAGCTCTGCCATAGTAGATCTAAATGTCACTTCAATTTTAAAAGTACATGAGATTCTACTTAAGGTGGAAAATGTGTTAAGTAGGAAGTTTAACCCAGTACTCTGTGACAACTTAGAGGGTGGGATGGGATGGGAGGCAGGAGGGAGGTTCAGGAGGGGGGGGGACATATGTATACTTATGGCTGATTCACGGTTACTGTATGGCAGTGACCATTGCAAAGCAGGAGATAAGGTGCTGAGTAAATCTAATAACAGTAATAACAAAGTTGAGAAATCTGGGGAACAAAAAGAAAATGTGTTTGGATGTTAAAGAAATATGGTGTTTTCCCCCATTATCCCTTTCCATAGGTAATTGTGCCTCCTTGACCTCCTTTCAAGTTTCCAAGTAAAGTTTATTTTAGCTTTTGATTCTTGTTAAACCTACTAAGTCTGGTTTCCCAGTCTGCAAAAATCATATCAGTTCAGTTCAGTTCAGTCGCTCAGTTGTTTCTCTTTGTGACCCAAAGGACTGATGCACACCAGGCTTCCCTGTCCATCATCAACTCCTGGAGCTTACTCGGACTCATGTCCAGCAAGTCAGTGATGCCATCCAACTGTATCATATACTGTTCGTAATTAAAAATGTTTAAAAATATTATTTGCAAGCATTTTAGAAATAAAAAGTAGTCAAAACAAAGGGTAAGTAGTTATTTTATTTTCAAATTTACATGTTTTCCAATTTTGATATATTCTTCTGGGAGATATCCTCTCTAAACAAATAAATAACAAAATAATTTTGAAATATTGATAAAGCAAGCATGAAAAAATAGCATATTATTATTTGCTCAAATAGAAACAATTTCAAATATTATCAATTTCTATTTCTTATTAGTTATCTGATGTTCTCATTTTCACTAACATGTTTTAAATGTTATGCTCTTAAGTTGCAACAGAGTGGATCTGTAATACCCTTAAAGAGGACCTTCACCTGTGCAAGTCAGTGAGACATAAAGAGAGCAAGAAAGATATTTAAGGTCATACAGAGAGTTGCTATGGAACTTAGAGTCATGTTTCTATTGTTATCCCTGGTGTCATGGAGAGCTTTCAGTTTTGTTTCCATTTCCTGCCATTCTGCTTAAAGTCTTTGAGTATGAACAGACCCATAGATTTAAAGATAGTGTCTCACAGAGATTAAGTAAAGAATGCTTGTATTAGCATCACAATATAGATTGGGTCTTTCTTAAAAAGCTAAAAATAATCCCTGATGACTGTGGAAAAAAGTAACTTAATGAAACAAAAGCTATAATGGCGGTATTTAAAATATTCAATATATATTTAATATAAAATATTAAAATAATAATATTCAGCTTGTTAATGTTTGCCTGGTAGTAATTCTATTAGAAACATTATTTTTGGTCATAAACATTACTGAGTTGTAGATAATCATGAATATTTTTTCAATTATGAAAATTGTATGGCTGTCAATTTACATAATAGC
>NW_011494460.1:151840-159030 GCF_000754665.1 Bison bison bison | reverse complement strand
AGACAAAGCAGGGGAGTCGACCCTCCTGTGGAGATCAGGAGGGTAGAAGGGGCTCAGAGGAAGTGGTGCCGGAAAACCTCGGTGTTCCTCTCCAGGGAGACCGGGATGCCGGGGAACTTTGTGGGGGCGCATCAAGGGTGCCAAGTACCGTTTCGGTGGCTGTCAATTTACATAATAGCAACATTTTTTTTTAAAGGAATGCTTTATTTACTTATTTTTGGCCACATCCCATGACATATGGGATCTTAGTTCCCCAGCCAGGGATTGAACCCATGCCCCTTGCAATGGAAGCATGGAGTCTCAACCACCGGACCTCCAGGGAAGTCCTACCTTTTCTTTTTATTATTAACAAAGTTTAGTAAATTATTCTTTTAAGAAAAGAATTCCCTGGTTGCCCAATGGTTAGGACTCCATGCTTCCACTGCTGGGGGCCAAGGTTCTATCCCTAGTCAGGGAACTAAGATCCATGGTGTGGCAAAAAGAAAAAAAAAGAAGTAAGCTTGATATGAAAGAGGAACCTATAAGAAATGAACTTAGATGGCCAAAAATTTGAGTTGAATTTGTTGAAGTAAATAACCATAGGCTTATTGGGTGCACATTTGGAATTATCTTATTAAATGATCTTAACTTTCTAATCAGAGCTGTTCTTGAAGGGAAAAAAGGTTATTTTTTCTCTTGATAAAATGTCAAAATATGGCTATTTTTATCAACACATTTGAATTTAACTTCTACTTAAAGAATTTAAATACATATGGGTGTGTGCTAAGTTGCTCCAGTCATGTCTGACTCTGTGAGACCTTATGGACTGTAGCCCGCCAGGCTCTTCTGTCCATGGGATTCTCCAGGCAAGAATACCGGAGTGGGTTGCCGTTTCCTCCTCCAGGGGATTTTCCTGACCCAGGAATCGAATTGGCGTCTCTTACGTCTCCTGCATTGGCAAGTAGGTTCTTTACCACTGGTGCCACCTGGGGAGCCCTGAGGATTACATGTGGGTAATCCTTATTACACCTGGCAAGTGTGCTGTGTCTTGAAGTCAGCCTCTGCAAGAGCTCTTGGTCAAAGACATAAGTCTAACTCCCAAAGCCTTGAACAATGGACTACAGAAACTTAGGTTGTGTTTTCTAGGAATCTTACATGTAGCTTATCGTAGAGCATAACTTCCTAAAAGTTCTTTTTATATCTCTCTCCATCTCCCCTAGTGCCATACTCATATATCAAATCTCTGAATCACCAGAGAGGGGATTAACTGACTAGAGAGCTAGCTTACGCCTTGGAACGAAAGTTATGACCAACCTGGACAGCATATTAAAAAGCAGAAACATTACTTTGTCAACAAAGGTCTGTCTAGTCAAGGCTGTGTTTTTCCAGTGGTCATGTATGGATGTGAGAGTTGAACTATAAAGAAAGCTGAGTGCTGAAGAATTGATGCTTTTGAACTGTGGTGTTGGAGAAGACTCTTGAAAGTCCCTTGGACTGCAAGGAGATCCAACCAGTCCATCCTAAAGGAGATCAGTCCTGGGTGTTCATTGGAAGGACTGATGTTGAAGCTGAAACTGCAATACTTTGGCCACCTGATGTGAAGGGCTGACTCATTTGAAAAGACCCTGATGCTGGGAAAAGATTGAGGGCAGGAGGAGAAGGGGATGACAGAGGATGAGATGGTTGGATGGCATCACCGACTCAATGGATATGAGTTTGGGTAAACTCCAGGAGTTGGTGATGAACAGGGAGGCCTGGCGTGCTGCAGTTCATGGGGTCGCAAAGAGTCGGACACGACTGACTGACTGAACTGAACTGAACTGAAAGAGAGCTAGCTGGACTCTAAGCTATGGAATTGGGCCTCTACTCATTTTGCACTTCATACTTGGCTTGATGTGGCATTGCAAAAATAGTTGTGAATACTTACAGTGGATAATTATATTATTCTTCAATCATAATATACTTGAAAAACTTGCATGTAGACATATGCATGGTATTGCTAAAGATTAAACTCTGGTTAATATGACCAGAAAATAAAAATCTAAATTGTTTCCATTTGGTCTTATCTGAAAGGATAATTATTCAAGCAGAGTTTTTTTTTTATTACAATAATTAAAGTGATGATCTATGATAATATTTATAGAGCCTTGCATTTTGATGACATGCAAGTGTGAGAAATTCTAATATAATTTCATGGACTAAAACCACGCTTAAGGGAGATGCCATTAAGTATACAAATAGGCTCGGATGTAAATTATGCATGACTAGTTTCATCTTCCTCAAATTCATATCTGATTTTGTATATAGGCTTTCATGTCTGAGATGAGGCCAAATGTGGAAAAAAGGGGTCTTTCCTAAAAAATATTCTATTATTTTCAAAAATAATGCACTGGTAATGCAGATAGTTAAAATAATGAAACCTCTGAAATAGCAACTGTGTGGCACATTACTTTGAGAGCCAGTTTCTAAAAGAGGTAAGCCCAGGAAAATACCTAGGTTAATTTCTACATGGACAAAGATTGGTAGCTTGATTTTCTGGCCCTAAGTGTTTCGGAAGGCACTAAATATTGGACTACTTGGGAGAAGCTATAAGGGCCTTAACACAGATATAACAGTTACTATTCATGTATATTGAACAATGCTGAGTTGCTAACTAGTTTGTTTTTCTTTACAGTTAACTCTTAAAAAAATTTTTTTTTAATTGGAGGATAATTAATTTACAATATTGTGCTAGTTTCTGCCACACATCAACATGAATCAGCCCCAGGTATACATATGTCCCCTCCCTCTTAAGCCTCCCTCCCACCCCTCTAGGTTGTCACAGAGCACGGCTTTGAGCTCTCTGAGTCATACAGCAAGTTCCCACTGGCTATCTGTTTACATATGATAATGTATATGTTTCCATGCTACTCTTGAATAACAAAGTTAAGTCTTAGAATCACTTGTTTTAGATGGAAGCCAGAGAGTAAATGATTTCCCTAGGGTTATTCTGGTGGGCTGCCGTCTATGGGGTCTCACAGAGTCGAACACGACTGAAGTGACTTAGCAGCAGCAGCATACTGAGTTAAAGGTGAAAATACAGAACTAGGTCCATGGATAATTCTGTAGGAAACACTTTTTTTTTTTTTCTTTTGAAATACTGTTTTAACCCTTGCCTTCATACTGGAGGAAATTTATGTAAGGGTAGAGATGGGGTTTTCTCTGTTCACCCATGATGTAGCTTCTTGAAAAATAGCTCACAGTAGCTGATTGATGGAGAAAGGACGCTTGTAAGAGACATGTGCCTGTTTGCCTTATAATGTGCTGCTAAGGATATGCTGAAATATATATTTCTATTTGTGGAATGTCAGTCAAATCATTCATAAATGCTTAAAATTGTATTTACTTTGCTTTTCTGAATAAGAACCAATTGCACAAAACAGTTACACAAATGAGTGTATTTTTTTCTCTAACAACAGGTACTGCTGCTACTGTTTGGTTTCTTGATCCAGTCCAACTCTTTGTGTCCCCATGAACTATTGCCCATCAGTCTCCTCTCCCCCTGGGATTTCCCAGGCGAGAATACTGGAGTGGGTTGCCATTTCCTTCTCCAGGGGATCTTCCTGACCCATGGATGGAACCCCGTCTCCGACACTGGCAGGCGGATTCTTTACCACTGAGCCACCTGGGAAGCCCCTAACAATGGGTATCACTGTTTATATAAAGATGCTTTCAGCTTTAAGGGCTTCCCTTGTGGCTCAGCTGGTAAAGAATCCACCTGCAATGCTGGAGACATGGTTGGGAAGATTCCCTAGAGAAGGGAACAGCTACCCACTCCAGTATTCTGGTCTGGAGAATTCCATGGACTGTAGAGTCCATGGGATCACAAAGAGTCGATGTGACTTTCACTTTCAGTTTTAAGCACCTGTCTGGGTGTTTCATCTATTAATAGGTCATGAAAGCTAATATTTGGAAATCTGGCCAGGATACATTCTAATATCTGAAAATGAATAGTACAGGTATTATGAATTCAGATATTTAGCATTTTGGGCCACATTAGGTTGTAAATAAATATTATTAAAGCAATATTTCATAATTTTAAATAAAATTTATTAAATATTTATATATTTTTAATTATAAAATTTATAAAAACTTAAATTTTTAAAAATAATTTTGTAAAATTATAAGAATTATAAAATTTATAGAAACCTTTTATAAAAAAGGTTACTTTTTTCTCATCAGCCTAATCATCACCGCTAACCTTTGTAAAGTGTTAAAACAAAGTTCAGGTAGGAAATCACGTATATGCTAAGTAAGAGGAAACTATTGGCATCTTGATTTAGCTGTAAACTTCTGGTAAGTAGGGGCTTCCCTGGTAGCTCAGCTGGTACAGATATGCCTTCAATCCCCAGTTCAATCCCTAGATAGGGAAGATCTGCTGGAGAAGGTATAGGCTACCCACTCCAGTATTTTGGGGCTTCCCTGGTGGCTCAGCTGGTAAAGAATCTGCCTACAATGCGGGAGACCTGGGTTTGATCCTTGGGTTGGGAAGATCCCCTGGAGAAGGGAACGGCTAACCACTCCAGTGTTCTGGTCTTGAGAATTCCCTGGATATAGTATAGTCCATGTGGTCCCAAAGAGTTGGACATGACTGAGCAACTTTCACTTTCACTTCTCTGGTAGTTGCATTTAGTCACACTGAATGACACAAAATTATGCTCTGGGTCAAGACCTTTTATTTTTCTGTACTCTTCGCAAAAGATTTTATACTTCCCTCACTCCCATCAGGATGTAAGAGATGTAACATCTAAGTTTTGTTCTAGGCATCTTGAGACAATAGATGAGTGATTCTTGATGGGAAAAGATATGTCACACTTACCCAGGAGAAGTTTAGGAGGTTTTGGATTTCTTGGTCTTTGTTGGATATTCCAGTGATTAGGGGTCCAACTGACCTTTAACTCACAGGGAAGAAGGGGGCTGGATGTTTTGCAGTGTGTGGGACAGCCCCACGCAATGAGAAACTGTCCCATATTCTGTGAGACTTTCGAATATATCGCATGGGACAAACCTTTATACTTTGTCATGATTTTCATATGCCCTGAATTTTCTAGGAATGCAATTACTGTGTAAGTGGAGGAAAGATTTTAAACAATCTTTTTATGTTTTCAGAGTTCCTAGGAGTTGGCAGGGAACTCCCAATGTGTCCCTGAAGGCAGTGGCACTTATAGAATTTGAATTGTTAAAGTGGATCATTTTGCATTTACAGCTCTTGAATCCGTGTTGAAAGAGCCTTTTTCTCTCATCTGTCCAACTCTGAATATATTTATTTAACCCCTACTTTAAAATGACAAATACAGAGAAGAAAGGTTGACAATATTCAATTGAATATTGCCTTTTCTTAAATACGAGTTTATTCACTGAAGTGAGGGCAAACATCTGGCTTCTTCGTTTTCTTTTCTGGTAGAGACACACCTGAACATTTAAATACTGAAATGTATATGATTTTAGTATGTGTATATGTAAAATATTACTTATTTTCTGTTTAACAGTTGATGCATTATATTGATTCTTTAAAATTGTATATGTTGTGTTATTTACAAATTTTACTCCATGGTAGTAAAGGAGGGCGATAAAAAACTTTGTTATTAAAAGTGTGTATTGGGTTGGATAGGATTGAAAACCATTGCAATAGATCTGCCTGTTAAAGTGATAAGCCAAAAAGATGCAGAATTTTCAAAGAAAATAAAGATTTGTAATACTTTTTGATGGCTTTGTCATTGCAAAAATTTTAAATGAAAAATTTAATTAGATACAAATGAACTTATTTGCAAAGTAGGAGATTCACATAGTTACAGAATGAACTTATGGTTGCTGAAAGGGTGAGGGGGGAAAAGTGGGGGGGATGCGCGGTGGAGAGAGTTAGAGAGTTGGGGATGGACATGTGTTGCATGCTAATTCATTCAGTTCTGCCTGACTCTTTGTGATCCTATGGACTGTAGCCCACCAGGCTCCTCTATCCATGGAAATCACCCGGCAAGAATAGTGGAGTGTTGCCATGCCCTCCTCCAGGGAATCTTCCTGACCCAGGGATCTAACCCGCATCTCTTATTGTCTTGCATTGGTAGGTGGGTTCTTTACCACTAGCACCACCTGGAAAGCCCCAGTGAAGGTCGCTTAGTGATGTCTGACTCTTTGTGGCTCCATGGACTATACAGTCTATGTAATTCTCTAGGCCAGAATACTGGGGTGGGTAGCCTTTCCTTTCTCCAGGAGATCTTCCCAACCTAGGGATCGAACCCAGGTCTCCCACACTGCAGGTGGATTCTTTACCAGCTAAGCCACGAGTGAAGCCCTAACCTCCTGGTTATTCTCAGAGAACACTTTCATGAAGGATTATCTCCTATGTGGAGTGAAAGCCACCCATGAGCAGGGGTCTTTGGACTAGTGATCTTTCTTGGAGAGCTTCTTGTTCTCAGAAGTTTAAAAGCCACACCCTGTATCTGCAGTGAGTGAACATCTCAGCGGGCCTCACTTTTGTTTCCTGAGGAATCCATGGGCTCTCCTCTTGCAGCTGAAGTTTCTGTGTCTCTAGAGTGGCTGACACCACTTCTTCCCATCGTGCTGTGAAGCTGAAATGCACACGCAAAAACTCCCAAGACTACACTTCCTTCAGCTGACTCTGGGTTTGTAACCTTCTGGTTATTCTCAGAGAAAAACTTTAATAAAGGCAGATTTTTTTTTTTACTGCAATTATAGAGTTAGGATTCCAAAGAAAACAAGGTGGTGATTGTTGTTGTTCAGTCATTAAGTTGTGTTCAAATCTTTGAGACACCATGGACTATCGCCCTCCAGGCTCCTCTGTCCATGGGATTTTTCAGGCAAGAACACTGGAGTGGGTTGCCGTTACCTTCTCCAGGAATGGACATGTTCAGTTCAGTTCAGTAGCTCAGTTGTGTCCAACTCTTTGCGACCCCATGAATCGCAGCACGCCAGGCCTCCCTGTCCATCACCAACTCCCGGAGTTCACTCAGACTCACGTCCATCAAGTCGGTGATGCCATCCAGCCATCTCATCCTCTGTCGTCCCATTCTCCTCGTGCCCCCAATCCCTCCCAGCATCAGAGTCTTTTCCAATGAATCAACTCTTCACATGAGGTGGCCAAAGTACTGGAGTTTCAGCTTTACCATCATTCCTTCCAAAGAAATCTCAGGACTGATCTCCTTCAGAATGGA